>NC_052509.1:1539867-1838297 GCF_014356525.2 Nilaparvata lugens
GATAACTCCATTCCTAATCAACCGATTAACTTGAAATTTTAAACTTGAGGTCCTTATCCATTAGGATCTGACAATAAGAAATTCAATAAAATTCAATGCAAAATAGCGGAAAAATGGCGGATAATTACTGAAAAACCATGTTTTCACGGTTTTCTCGAAAACGGCTCTAACGATTTTCTTCAAATTTATACCATGGATAGCTAGCTATTTAGAAGTCCTATCAACTGACATGAGTCTCATTTCTGGGAAAATTGCAGGAGCTCCGTAATATTCTTGAGAAAAATGGCGGATAATTACTAAAAAACAATGTTTTTCATGATTTTCTCAAAAATAACTTGACCAATTTTTTTTCAAATGCATACCCTGTATAGTTATTTATCAGCTCTATCAACATGCATGAGTCTCCTTTCTGGGAAACTTATGTGGGGTCCACCCCATCCTTGAGAAATGGACTTTGTAACCTCCTGATCGTGCATGAGGTAGGTAGGTAGAGCAGTTCATAAAAAGAACACATAGTCGAGATATTTTATCTGTAGAACAGCTGTTTTGACGACTTTTTAAAAAATCATCGAATATCACAATTTACACAAAGGAAAAAGTACTTTATAATATAATATTTACAAGTCGTCACATAGTAGAAATACTCTATGCTAGTTCATGTTACACTACGCCGTTCAAGATAGATCAATAAAGTTAAGGTCGTCTATTCATTTTCCACAAGTGCTGCAATTTCATTTTCTTATTTTTACGTGAGCTATCGAGAAAGGCGGAGGAAATAAGAAAGAGAAGAAGAAATAAGAAGATGCTGCGTCGCCGCGTTCACCTAGTCAACCAATCAAATTAAAGAGGGAGCGCAAACTTGGAAAATGAGATTACCAAATAAAAACAAAATCGGAAATAAATGCAAGATTAAAGTAGAAGAGGGTGGAGCAGTAGTAGGAAGGAGATATTAGAGTAGGAAGAAGAAGATTAGAAGGAAGTACGCGGGCGGGAAATTAAGAGATGGAAATGAGAACAAAAAATGTGAGAGAAAAATTTGAAGAACGAGCAGCAGAAGCAAAAAGCAGCCAGAAAGAAATAATGAAACCAGCGAGAGTAAAAGACAGGAAGCAGACTAGAAGGAGAAGAGAGTAGGAAGAAAAAGATCAGAATGAAGTAAGCAGGAAAAGAAGAGAAAGAAATAAGAACTGGAAAAATAAGAAGTAAAATGAACATGAGAAGAACAAGCAACAGAAGAGAAAAGCAGCAAGAAAAAATAATGAAACCAGCGAAAGGAGAAGGGAGGAATCAGACTAGAGGAGAAGACAGTAGGGAGAAAATGATCATAACGAAGTAGGCGGGAAAAAAATATCGAAATAAGAACATGAAAAGTAAGATGTAAAAGAAAAATGAGAAGTACACATAGCAAAAAAGTAGAGCAGTAGAAAAATGAAAGGGAAGCAGAAAGAGAAAAAGAGAGAAGACAGAGTGGAAGGAGAAGAAGGTAGGGAGAAAAAGATCAAAAGGAAGTAGACGAAAAAAGAGATGGAACAAGAACAATAAAAATAAAAAGTGGAAGAAAAATCATAAGAGCAAGCAGTAAAAGAGAGGAGAAGCTAGAGGAGAAGAAAGAGAAAAGTGGTGTAAAATGGAACATTAGAATATCTAAAACTACGATAAATAAGTACAAGATGAACGGTGAATAAGAAGGGTTGTTCCGATAATCCTGCATGCCTCCCTGGGGTGACATCACTCTCGCTAGCATTTCCCTTTTCATTTCTCTCTCTTTTTCACTCTATATCTCTCTCGCTCTCTCTCTCTGTCTCTCCTCATCACACATTATCCACGCCGCGATCTGTGTCTGAAGAATATTATCGATTAACCGGGCGGTGAACAGATTGCATCGGTTTATCTAATATCCTTATTGGTGGGTTGAGCGGCGGAAAGGGGGCCAACACTGACTGTATTAGTCATGAACGCGTGAAATGTGATTGGCTTGAGTTGGGAGTCGAAAGTCAGACGTCAGGAGACCCAGTCATCCGCTCACATAACCCACGAACAATCCAACAGAACACCAGGGTTGGACTACAACTCAAACTCCTCAAGTAACTACACAAGTCCAACATTTCAGTGTTTTTACTTTCCTTGCCCTACTAGTCTACCTACCATAGATAAGGAAAGTATTGCTTTCCGAAAAAAATTAAGGTACCCCAATTTCTAAATTACTATACGTTTCAAGGTCCCCTGAGTCCAAAAAAGTGGTTTTTGGGTATTGGTCTGTCTGTGTGAAAATATTGTTATTATTTCAATTGCAAACTGTTGGCAACTGTTGATTCTATTAAATGATTCACTATGAAGAGATAGCAGACCTCGTATGTCTCCAGCGTTATTGTCCTGTAACCAGCTAGCTCAGATCTTTGTTTATGAGTAGACTTGAGATGCGCGTGCACACTAGCGTCAGGTGATCAATTTTCATAACGGCAAGGAAAGTTGTGTGAGTGCGCCATACCAGATTTTTGTGAAGGTGATGTTGAGGTAGATATCCATATAGAATTTAAACGACCTGATATTGTCAAAAACAAATAGATTCAACTTTTTTTGCTGAGGGTGATGCCAATATGAGCTCTAGGCTTGTGCGTGGGTAATGAGGCAGATGATAATAGAAGATGAATGGACTTCAAGTTTTAGGTGAGTTCCGCACCACCAGGAAGCGATTTTACAACTCATGAATCATCTTGAACTATTAAAACAGCATGGGAAACTAATTTCGGTTGTTACATCATCATCAATCTCTAGTGAACTGAAAGCTTATTAAAAATTGATCAGCAGAATTTCTAGTGTGGGTGAAGCCCTACGATTGGCCATTAGCTGATAACCAATGAAGGTTGAGCTTTACTGTCATTGGTCGAGACTAGACACGCCTAAGTATCCCAACTATGGTCAAGAGAACTGTCAAACAAAATCAAATGGAGATAAATTTATTAACAAGCAAAACAATATGAATAAAATTAGTAGTTTCTTTTTGGGTGTATTCGGGGTTTATTGGTTTCTCATCATTTGTTGTTAAAATGATGAGCTTCAGAACTTCAAACTGTTCTCGTAACCAAATATGGAATACTTGGGCGTGTCTATTTTCGACCAATGACAGTAAAGTTCAACCCTCATTAGTCTACATTGGCCAATCGTAAGGCTTCGCCCACACTATTATATTCTGCTGTCCAATGTTTTCTACTGTTTTCAAGTTTACTTTCAGTAACTAGTATCTCAAATTATTCCAACAAATATAGTTCTGGTTTCTACAATATTAAGTACTTTTTACTCATCCAGTCTCTAAGGTGATTTAAGAGGAAAGAGGGATAAAATGACAAAAAAATGTTAGTAGATAAAAGTTCTTGGATCATGACTAATTCCTTTACGATTGGTTTGATGGACGGTGGAAAAACGCATCTTCCAATTCCAAGATTGAATGAACAATAAACAACATTTCTGTCATGTCCAAATGATAACTTGTGTCTGCTGATATCTCAACAAGGAGACAGCAGCAATAAAATCAAGTGGTGAATCATTCTAAGTGAAATAAGCGTGTTAAAATATCGAGAAGACAAAACCATGTTTTGCGGCGAGGTTAGTCATCGTGAGTTGCCACTCGCGACTTCAGACAAACGCTTAAGCACCGTGAAAGAAGATAATAGACGAGCCACCTCAACGACCACAGGGTGATGAACGCAATGAGAAAGACAAAGAGGAATGGAGAAAGAGAGACAGAGAAACCAGAACAAGAAAAACGTAGCGATAAAAGAAAAGACTCGTGCTGAAGTAGACGAGGAAATTGAGGTTTGTTTTGGCATGTTGTTTCTTCTTCTCGGCTGGATAGGCAAGGTGGAGCAGATGACTCATACCACTGGCAGGTGGAGTGAGAGAGAGAGAGAGGGAGAAAGAAAAAAAGATTGACTGGAGTGAGGAGGAAGAGAGTGAGCGAGAGAGAGAGAGAAGATTGACTGGAGAGAGGAGGAAGAGAAGAAGAAAGAATTCACCTGACATCTCCAAGAGAGGAGAAAGAGAGAGAGAGAATGAGTGCGAGGGAAAGTGTGAGAGGAGAGGATGAAAGAGTTCACCTGACATCTCCAGGAGAGGAGAGAGAGTGAGTGAGAGAGCAGAGGAAGAAAGAATTCACCTGACATCTCCATTGGAGCCCTCATCAATTATTGCAGGATGATTTCCGCTCTCTATCACACGGTTGCGCTTAACTTGGTTTGGTAAATGGTGAATGAGAGAGAGGTAGCAGATGATTAGATGTGGAAGCGGTTGAAAAATGGAGATAGGAGGATATAATAAGAGGAAAGAATGAGATATATAAAAAGATGACATGTTTATGTAGATGTGGATAAAACGTATTACAAAATAATAATTTTTATTAGATAATGCGGATTTTTTGACAATATCTCAAGTCTCTGCAATTATTATAAGATATATAGGAAGATGAGAAGGGGTAGTGAAGAATAAGGAGAGATAGAGAATTTGAGAGGAAGAGCAGAGGAACTAGAAATTACTGAAAGAAGCCAAGGCAGAAGGGAAGATGAAAAAGAAATTGTACAAGAATGTGAAGAAGAAATAATATCAAAAGAATGGAGAGGAGAAGATGGAATAGGAGGGATCTAAAAAGGAATTAGAGAACGAGTGGAGTTGTATGAGGATGTGAAGGAGAAAAAACATCAAAAGAATGTAAGAGGAGAAGATGGGATAGGAGGGATCTAACAAAAGTACGAACAATGAAGGGACACGAAAACATAGAATAAATAGGAGAAAAGAAGATGATAAAGACAGGGAGAAGATTTTTATTGATTAACTGCCTCTACCAAGTTCCATGTCCTCTCTGCTACACTATTCTTAGAGAGAAGATTGGCTATTAATGCAAGGGGATGGAGAAGAGTGATTAGGAAGAGAGAATAAGGGCCAGAAACATGAATCTCGAAAACGAAAAGGGAGGAGGACAAAATAGATAAATGAGGGGATAAAAAATAGATGAACAACTGGGGAGCAAGTACTGTACATAGAACAAATAGGAGTAAAATACTGTAAGGAGGAAAATATCATATTACTAGAGTAAAAGAATGAGAGGCAAAATATAAAACGAGGAAATAGAAGAAAACTTGAATAACGAAGAAGAAAAAATGTAAAAAAGTCTTATCAAATCAAAGAGAATCAAGTGCTAACCTTGATCGAAAATTCAGAAAAAAATCAATTAATACAATTTGAAAAAATATAGAGAAAACAGAAGGAAACAACGAGAGAAAGGGAGAAGGATCCAGAAGTATATTTTAAACAAAATCAAGAATATTAGAATCGAGACTAAAATGAGAAGGTGGAATGAAACAACGCTACAAGACTTGTGATTAGTTGTTATCCCCGTTCTTGGAAACAAGCATTTTTTTCAACTCCCAAACAAGTTGAGCTATCACACCGATTTACAGTCTCCCAATGTCCCAAAGCACACAATGCATTTGGGGCTTTTAGTGCCCACGTCTGCGCCAATCACAGAGCAGCACAGATTAGAGGAGCTGCTACACATCTTGAGTGGCTCACCCACGTCCTTTTC
Organism: Nilaparvata lugens; assembly: GCF_014356525.2. Taxonomy (NCBI): domain Eukaryota; kingdom Metazoa; phylum Arthropoda; class Insecta; order Hemiptera; family Delphacidae; genus Nilaparvata; species Nilaparvata lugens. Next base: position 1,545,443 of record NC_052509.1, read on the forward strand.
AATGGATTATTTGCCTTTCAATATTTACACTGCTTTGGGTGCACTGCCAAAAAGGGAAACTCGGAATGGTGACCCCCGTGACTGAATCGACAAAGCATGAAAAAAACATGAATCTGAGTGAATTGAGATGTTGTAGTATACAGAACAAACGTTTAGAAAATTGTACGATTCTTTATTATAAAAAGGAACTATTGTACCCTTTAAATTAATAACATAATAAAACAAGAATACAAATTGAAACGTAGTCTGACTACTAGTTTCTTAACCTTGATAAACAGTTTTTATAACCTGACGATGAAATAGTAGTTTATATCACTGAAACTAGTAGTTACGTTACAATTTGTATTCTTGTTTCATTATTTTATTAATTTTAAAGGGTACTATAATTTTATTTTATAAATACAAGAAATTAGCTCTGAATTCATACATTTTTAAAGATTCTTTATTAATATACATTTTCGAATCTAGGACTTGGAAAAATGTCATTTACAACAACTTAGCAAAGATGAAAAATTGTATATTTCATTCATTTTTCTAGTCTATCTATGATATAATAAAGGAAAGAATAAGCACGGGATAGGAAATTCACGAATGACGCATCATCACGTCTGAACTACTGGACTGATTAACTTGAAATTTTGCAGATACATTCTCAATTTACCAAGGATAGTTAAAGGTTTTTTTGAATTCTTCAATATTTCAGAAGGTCATGTATTCAGTTTCTCAAGTTTTTAATAAGAAGGAGAGAGGGAGAGAAGAAGAGAAGGAGCTAAGGAGGGAAGGAGAGGAGGTGAGGAGAATAGAATGACTACCTTTATTTTTGACCTAGGAGGGCGAAGTCAGGGCGCAGTCGGCCCTCTGTTACACTTAACCCTCAATCAAGGAGGAGGAGAGGAGGTGAGAAGGATTACCCTTGCTGACCTACTAGTCTAGAATAAAAGACGTTTAGAAAATAATATTTTATTAGAAGATAATTTATCAGTATTATATTGGAATAGTTTCAGTGCTAATGGATATAAAAATAATTCAATTTATTATCTATTAATTATCATAACACTAAAGGGTTACAATAAAACGCCGGTTGAAAAACAGAACAAGGAAGGAGACACAATTAAAATTTTATAAAGTGATGGCGGTACCAACATTATTGTATGGAGCAGAAACTTGGGTTAGCAAGAAGAAAACATTAAGCAGAGTTCAAGCTGCAGAGATGCGTTTTCTTCGAAGTGTGAAAGGTTGTAAAAAGTTAGACAGATTCCGCAATGATGACATTAGAAATGAGTTGGGAATATCATCATTAGCTGCACAACTTGAAATAAACAGATTGAACTGGAAAAAACATGTGGAACGAATGCCAGATACTAGGATACCAAAGGCTGTCATGAAATATAGACCCTACGGTAGAAGGGATATTGGCAGACCTCTGAAAAGATGGTAGAGTAAATAGTTATATCCTTTGAAACCGGAACAGGTGTGTACGCCTAATCCTTGAAAGAAGAAGAAGAAGAAGAAGAACACTAAAGGGATTTTTTTTTAATAGTAATGGAGTAATTCGTTTGGACACTTGAAAATCGGATGAATACCCGAGACCGGTCCCGTCATAAAAGAAAGAAAGATAAAAGGTTACTAGTAATTGTATATAATAAAACTAATAAAATTGTTAATAAAAATGTTCAGATGTATAACAACTTATCGCCTGAAGCTACAACACTAAGACAAACTTCAATATTGTGATAACATTTCAGATGTATGACACGCAATGTATGACATTGCCTAAAGCCACAACACAATGAAAAACTTCAATTTCGTTAGCGTTTGATAAGAAGACGTTTGAACATCTAGGAAAAACTGATAAGAACATGTCTGTATAGTTTATGAGACAGCTTGTTGTATTTTATGTCATTAGGAAGCAAACATTAGAGAATAACAAAAATAATTAACGTTTTATCACTTTACTTGGCGGTAAAATTTGTTTTCTTACATAAACAATACAATTTTTTTTAGATAAATATGACAAGAGTAACCAACAGTCTCGTATTCCTGACAAATTTATTTTTAGGACTGTCGATCTCTATTAAAATATATCATTATTATACAACTTCAATTCATATCAACAATTCAACTAGCTTTTGACCGAAAAAAGGTACTGTGACTTGAAAATGAACTACGGCAACGTGTGAACAAACCAAACCCGGACAACAGGTTTCATGTTAATACAGTATTTTATTATGTTGCATTCTTTTTATAGCTGCGATAAGTTCTAAATAGTGTGTTTGTCTTTTCGGTCTCAAAATTTTATAGTTTTTCAAAGTTTGGAGTTTTCTGAATATTTGTAATTGATTTAATTCAATACATCCATTTTTTTCAATTTGAAAATTATTTTTGTGTGTTTTGAATTGTAAGTTGAGTGTGTAATTCAAAAATAAGTAACAGAATATATATATATATATATATATATATATATATATATATATATATATATATATATATTATATATATATAATAATAATAATTTCTCTGGATGTTGGACGACACATCCAGAGGAGTTTATTCATAAATTCATACATTACATATTTTTTTTTTTCATATATTTTCAATAATATAACAATATTCAGTGTTTACAAAAATGATACCTCACTATATAATATATGTGTGATAACCTCGACACATATATTATATAGTGAGGTATCATTTTTGTAAACACTGAATATTGTTATATTATTGAAAATATATGAAAAAAAAAAATATGTAATGTATGAATTTATGAATAAACTCCTCTGGATGTGTCGTCCAACATCCAGAGAAATTATTATTATTATATATATATATATATAATATATATATATATATATATATATATATATATTATATATATATATATATATTCTGTTACTTATTTTTGAATTACACACTCAACTTACAATTCAAAACACACAAAAATAATTTTCAAATTGAAAAAATGGATGTATTGAATTAAATCAATTACAAATATTCAGAAAACTCCAAACTTTGAAAACTATAAAATTTTGAGACCGAAAAGACAAACACACTATTTAGAACTTATCGCAGCTATAAAAAGAATGCAACATAATAAAATACTGTATTAACATGAAACCTGTTGTCCGGGTTTGGTTTGTTCACACGTTGCCGTAGTTCATTTTCAAGTCACAGTACCTTTTTTCGGTCAAAAGCTAGTTGAATTGTTGATATGAATTGAAGTTGTATAATAATGATATATTTTAATAGAGATCGACAGTCCTAAAAATAAATTTGTCAGGAATACGAGACTGTTGGTTACTCTTGTCATATTTATCTAAAAAAAATTGTATTGTTTATGTAAGAAAACAAATTTTACCGCCAAGTAAAGTGATAAAACGTTAATTATTTTTGTTATTCTCTAATGTTTGCTTCCTAATGACATAAAATACAACAAGCTGTCTCATAAACTATACAGACATGTTCTTATCAGTTTTTCCTAGATGTTCAAACGTCTTCTTATCAAACGCTAACGAAATTGAAGTTTTTCATTGTGTTGTGGCTTTAGGCAATGTCATACATTGCGTGTCATACATCTGAAATGTTATCACAATATTGAAGTTTGTCTTAGTGTTGTAGCTTCAGGCGATAAGTTGTTATACATCTGAACATTTTTATTAACAATTTTATTAGTTTTATTATATACAATTACTAGTAACCTTTTATCTTTCTTTCTTTTATGACGGGACCGGTCTCGGGTATTCATCCGATTTTCAAGTGTCCAAACGAATTACTCCATTACTATTAAAAAAAAATCCCTTTAGTGTTCTTCTTCTTCTTCTTCTTCTTTCAAGGATTAGGCGTACACACCTGTTCCGGTTTCAAAGGATATAACTATTTACTCTACCATCTTTTCAGAGGTCTGCCAATATCCCTTCTACCGTAGGGTCTATATTTCATGACAGCCTTTGGTATCCTAGTATCTGGCATTCGTTCCACATGTTTTTTCCAGTTCAATCTGTTTATTTCAAGTTGTGCAGCTAATGATGATATTCCCAACTCATTTCTAATGTCATCATTGCGGAATCTGTCTAACTTTTTACAACCTTTCACACTTCGAAGAAAACGCATCTCTGCAGCTTGAACTCTGCTTAATGTTTTCTTCTTGCTAACCCAAGTTTCTGAACCATTCAAGTGGCACTCCTCTTATACCTATTGCCTCAAGCTTTTTATTAATAAGTCATGGGAAACAGAGTCGAAGGCCTTTGCTAAATCTAAAAATACTGCTAGAATTTATTCTTTTCCTCTAAATTGCTAGTTACAAATTTGATAATTCTAGTACAGCTAATTCTGTACTTATACCTTTGCGGAAGCCAAATTGGTTAGGAGAAAGAATATTATTAATTTCTAAAAAGCTTATTAATCTTGATTTAACTAGTTTTTCTAAAATTTTTGATACATTGCTAATCAGTGAAATAGGTCTATAATTACTAATAATTAGTTATCGCCTGCTTTATGTATAGGTCTGACACAACATATATGATTCCTTATATATATATATATATATATATATAATATATATATATATATATATATATATATATATATATATATATATGTAAAAGAATTAACCGGGTACATCCGTTTGTTTGACTTACTTGAGTCTGACGTTTCGTCGCCATCGCAGACGACATCTTCTGAGGGTGGCGTCGAAATCCACACTCATATATATATATATAATGTAAGAGACACATAACCTAGCTAGCTACATTTGGACTGTTGTTAAAATTAGAATTTGAACCGTTTTGGGCGTAAGCCTGTGCTACTTTTCTTTAAGTTGATTCTGAATGTTTAAATGAAAAAATAAATAAAGACAAAATTTAACTTTTATTGTTAAAAGTTATAATATTGTTATATTTTGAAGTTATCTTTTGAAGATTTGTGACAAGACTAGAAACAATCAATATCTTTGATACAGCCAGTTTTCTAGAACACTTATTAAATTTAAAGGACCATTGAGTCTATAGATCTGGGCACGGTTTCTACGACAGTTATTGAATCTGATTGACCATTGAACGTATAGATTTAATGGTCAGTTTTCTAGAACACTTATCAAGTAAAATGAACTATTGAATCTATAGATTTGGGCCTGGTTTCTACAACAGATATTGAATTTCATTGACCATTGAACCTATAGATTTAATGGTCAGTTCTCTAGAACACTTTTTAAATTTAATGGACCATTGATTGAATCTATAGTTTTGAGCACGGTTTCTACAACAGATATTGAATCTCATTGACCATTGAACCTATAGATTTAATGGTCAGTTTTCTAGAACACTTATTAAATTTAATGAACCATTGAATCTATAGTTTTGAGCACGGTTTCTACAACAGATATTGAATCTCATTGACCATTGAACCTATGAATTTAATGGTCCATTAAGTTTAGTGTCCTAAAAATTAAATGTAAAAAATCATCACAAAACAACTATAATTCAAACACGACACGAACATGTATAGGGAATTTCTAGAATAAAAAAAAATGTGAGAGGGTCTTTATAAATGTGACGTGTGCTGGAGAACATATTGATAAGAGGCCACTTCACATCTATCATAGCTGCTCTGATCTCCACAACCCCCCTCATCATCCCCCACTCTCCCCCTCATTACCACCCCCCCCCCCCGACCAGCACCAACACAATCACCACAGACCACTTCAAGCAACACACTCCACATATCAACAAAAACAGTCCGCGACTATAAGCACACATCTCTTTCCTATTATAAAAAGGAGACCACCCTCCCAAAACACAACCTATACATTCATAAGTATAGATATAACGATTATTAAGATAATATAGTAAGTATAGTAATAATAAAGATATAAAGATTATAGTGAGTATGTAACCGGTGACAAAGTAGTATTCCCTCCCCCTTATCAGTGATATAACTTACTACTGGAGAACGTATGTAACTCAAAACCACACTACTTCTATAACTATACAAAATTCTATACAAGTAGGCCTACTGTATAGCACACTTCAAGTTCTCAGTTCCAGACAGATTTTTTAATGAGCGTGAATCATGCACGTATTTTAGGGAAGTCTAGTGACGTGAGTCATGTGTTGACGTATTGCATTCATGTCAATATTTTCCCTATTTCCTTCTTCATCAAAGTGGTGTACGATTAAAGACAAGTGAACAACTAGATTTTAACAGTAGGGGAAATCTGTCTCGAAAGCGAATGTAGAGGACGTAATCTACTGGATTTAGTACCACAGAAAACCTCAGTGAACCGTACCTTGATAATTCCCATAAAATAAATATTAATAATGATTTATTTGTTGATGTATTCATTCACAGAAACGGAGACAACATTTCTCCTAATATGTGTCCTTGACACATGAACATTGATACACTTGATATTGCTTTACAGACATTTCTTCAGAAACGATTTGACTTTTTCTTGAGAACATGTAAATCATTATCAACTATAAAAAGTTTATATAATATTAACTATGGAAATTAATAATAACTATGAAAAGATTTATAATAGTTTTACTACCAACGCACGCACGTTCAGCTAAAAATTAATGAAGTGATGAACAGTGATTGATTAGGCTCTAGTACTTACACTTCAAATTTGAACAGTGAATAATGATTAGTTTTTCCCACATACCTGAAAAAGAAAGCAGAAATTAGAAGAAATTATTAGAACAGGATACCTTGAGATTTCTCAAGGGAAGAATTTTCAAATTTATAAGAGAAATTTACTAAGAAATATGTTACAAAATCATACGTAGAGCCATGTGCACATCTACGTTTAATGCTAATTTGAGTTTAAATGAATTTATGGTGACATTTATTACAATGTGTTACATTCCAGGTTACATTCGAGGCGATTTTCTCGAAAACGGGTCCAACGATTTTGATCAAATTTATACCTAAAATAGTCATTGATAAGTTCTATCAACTGCCACAAGTCCCATATCTGTAAAGATTTCAGGAGCTCCGCCCCATCAATGCAAAGTTCGATTTAAGATTCCCAATTATCAGGCTTCAGATACAATTTAAACAAAAAAAAAATCAAGTGGAGTAGATTGAGCATGAAAATCTCTACAATTAATGTTCAGTAACATTTTCACCTAAAATTGAAAATAAGCTTTAAATTCGCGAAAATGTACAATTATTATTCAATTGCAAATTATTGTTGATTCTATTAAATCATTCACTATGAAGAGATAGCAGACCTCATGTTTGTCTCCAGCGTTATTGCCCTGTCACCAGCTGGCTCAAATCTTTGAATAGTAGACTTGAGATGCGCGGGAACACTAGCGTCAGGTGATCAATTTTCATAACGGCAAGGAAAGTTGTGTGAGTGCGCCACACCAGATTTTTGAATGAGTACTTCATTACTTAGTTTCACCCTTAGACCAGTTATAGAATAGACACGCTGGAAGTCTAGCCTCTGAAGCCAACATCTACTGCCATATCGCCCTATCGTGACGTCAGCATCGGATAGAAAACTTTTCTGCAGAGTTTGTTTACATTGTTTTCCATAGCTGATTGTGTCTATTTCAAATGGAAGTGAATTATTATTTATGGAAATGGTAAACTCCCGCTGAAATAGAAGACAATGTGGACAAACTCTACAGAAGTTTTCTATCCGATGCTGACGTCACGATTGGGCGATATGGCAGTAGATGTTGGCTTCATCGACTTTCAGTATGAATATACTGAATGGGCCGTGTCTATTCTATAACTGGTCTAAGGTTTCACCAGAGACAAACTAATATAATAGAGTATTCGTTTCTCTATGGTTTCACTGAAGTATACAAAACTGATAGACATCAGAACATGAGTGATACAAAATTATCAATGGAATTTATTTTTGAAGAACTAAACCTAAGATTCAGTATGTAGAACCGAAAAACCCAATTTCATAAAATTGAAACAACCTTGAAAGACGATTGCTGAGACTTGAATGGAAGCCAACATCAGTAAGAGACGGCTCTGAAACCTCTCAGCTAGGAATCGAACTTCACTAATCAAATAATAATTTCGCTTCTCGCACCGGCAGTTGCAAGATCCAACATCCGAATTAGAAGAGCCAAGTGCAGAGAGAGCAGAGAGATTCTTATTGACTTTCCAAATAATATTATTTGAACTGATGCCAGATCATACTAGGAGATAGCTTCAATATCACATGGCAAATAAGTGGTAGACTGAGGGTTCGGATTGAAAGGGGAGTGAGAAAAAATAACTTCTAGATTTGTACTATTAATCAGAAGATTTATTATTTCAGACAATCTGCTCTTCTCTACGATTCCTCCTCTTTCTCAACAACCTCCTCCTCCCCCATCATCGCATTCTTCTCTTTTTCACTACCTCTACTTTTTCCACCTCAAACGTTCCTACCTAAGCCTCCTCATTCTCTTCCATGTTTGTCCTTCTCTTTCGTCTTCTTATTAGTGATGTGTTCCTCCTCTTCCTTCTTCATCTTCTTCTTTTCCAGCTCCTTATTTTCCTCCTATTTCTCCTTTCATTCCTCCTTGTCCTTCTCTCCAAAATTTTTTCGCCTTCTACTCCTTACTTTTATTCTCTCTCTTATAATTTTCTTCCTTCGACTCTTCATTTTTATCCTCTCTCTTCTACTTCACTACTGTCTTTCTCATACATATTTTATTTTCATCGTCCTACTCCTCGTCCTTATTTTTCATCTCATTTTTCAATTCGCCTTCTTCTTTTAATCATTCTTCTTGTTTTCTCCGCTTTTGGTACTCCTCCACATTCCACCACCTCTCACCATTTCTTCGATTATTCACGTTCTATTCTCCCTCTTACTTCTCTTCTTCTCCTAATTCTTCTTCTCTTATCTTGCCCCTTATTTTCTTCATTGTACTCGTCATTTTCTCATTCTACTTCTCATTTTCCTCATTCTGCTTCTCATATGCCTCATTATACTTTCCATTTTTCATTCTGCTCCTCATTTGCCCCATGAACTCCTAGTTTTCCTCATTCCGCTCCTCATTAACATCATTGCACTCCTCATTCAACTCCTCATTTACCTCATTTTAATTCTCTTATCACTCATCCTGATCCTCATTTGCATCATTCTGCTCCTCATTTGCATCATTCTGCTCCTCATTTGGGTCCTCATTTTGTTTCTCCTTTGTCTAATTCCGCTCCTCATTTGCCTCATTCTGCTTCTCATTTTCCTCATTGTACTTTTCATTTTTGTCATTCCACCCCTCACTTTCATTATTCTACTCGACCCCTCTCTTTTACCCTTCTTTTTTATCTCTCTTTCATCGTCCTTTCCTACTCCTTCTTTACTACTCCTTCTCCTTCTTATTCTTCTACATCCTCATTACCCACACCATCCATCCCGTTTCCACTTATTGAAAAATCAACACTCAGCGAACTGAACCTGTATTGAGACTTCCTAATAATCTTTGTTCAAGAGGTGAGTATCCGGTGAGGGAGTGGAGGAAGAAAACAGATGATTAGAGAAGTGGTTCAAAGACCAGGGGTATTTCCAATAGGAAAAAGAGGGGTTTGTTCAAACCATTCGAAAGCACAATCTCACCTTCCTTCTCCCTCTGCTGTACAAACACTCATAAACACGATTTTCTAGGTCGCACAGGTCGATTCACTGTTTATACACTCTTCTTCTTACTAACTCATCTTTTCCATCGTTTTTCTTCTCTCTCCTTCACTTCTCAAACCTTCTATCTATCCTTCAAGTTCTTCACTCTTCAAACCCTCACAGAGGATTAGAAGGTATATTTATCCTCCCAATTTGTCCGATTTCATTACATCAGATTTCGGACACTTGTAATTCTCCACCTTTCCACTTCCACCCAACAGTGCTTCAGTCAGATTCACTTCAATCTGTCAGCATTGATTGAATAGTAATAAATTGAATACTGTAGATGTTTATTTTTATTTATTCATAGACAATAGATACAATTCAGGTAAAAACAACAGGCATTCGCCCAAAACTGCTTCAAACCTGAAATTGGAATACACAGTCTAGAGGTTATGTAAATAATAACTTAATTCACACACTATTTTGAGTCCAAAAAATGTAGGTACTACAATAATTTTGGATTTATCAGATTAATTAATTTCAAAATACAAATCCAAACCAAAATCTTCCTTCACAATCACAAAAAATATTCAAAATTTCACTTAAATCCACAAATACTAATATAAGACAGTACTTTACAAATACTAATTGACCGAACGTATTGTGGTCTATGATTGAACTCGATTTGTTGCTTTTTTCTGTCTGTACGGAACGTGATTACGGCCAAACGCGTTGATAGAATTCGATGAGATTTGGCAGGAATATTCCTTTTTCAACTGCGCGTCGATGTATACACAAGGTTTTTTGAAATTTTGCATTTTATGGATAATATGAAAGGAAAAGGAATTCCTCCATACTCTGATATCACTATATATAACATCTACTTCGAAGATAGGATCATTCAGACTATAGAATTATTCATAATCAATAAGCTGACAAATGGATTATTCATTGCATGCATTACACAGATTTCTGGCCGTGTCTATTTCTATCAGGTAGGGTTTCAATATTTTTCATGATGCGTGCCCATCAGTATCAATACTCTCACATTTGAAAAACAAATTTAATAGGTGATTGAAAATAAAATAAAAAATCTGGTGTGGCGCACTCACACAACTTTCTTTGCCGTTATGATACTTGATCACCTGACGCTAGTGTGCACGCGCATCTCAAGTCTACTTATAAACAAAGATCTGAGCCAGCTGGTGACAGGTCAATAACGCTGGAGACACACGAGGTCTGCTATCTCTTCATAGTGGATCATTTGATAGAATCAAAAGTTACCAACAGTTTGCAATTGAAATAATAACATTTTCTGGAATTTCGTGCTTATTTTCAATTTTAGGTGAAAATGTTACTGAGCATTAATTGTAGAGATTTTCATGCTTAATCTTTTCCACTCAAAATTTTTTGTTCAAATTTTATCTTAAGCCTGATAATTGGGAATCTAAAATCGAACTTTGCATAGATGGGGCGGAGCTCCTGAAATTTTTACAGATATGAGACTTATGGCAGTTGATAGAGCTTATCAATTACTATTTTTGGTATAAATTTAATCGAAATCGTTGAAGCCGTTTTTGAGAAAACCGCGAAAAACCCATTTTTCGACAACATTTTTGCCATTTCAGCCGCCATCTTGAATTGCATTTGATCGAAAGTGTTCGTGCCTTATATTGTAAGGACCTCAAGTTCCGAATTTCAAGTCATTCCGTTAATTGGGAGATGAGATATCGAGTACACAGACACACACACACACACCACACACACACACACACACACACACCACACACCACACACACAACACACACAACACACACACACACACCACACACACACACACCACACACACCACACACACACACCACACACACACACACACACACACACCACACACACACACCACACACACACACACACACACACACACACACACACACACCACAACACACACACACCACACACACACACACCACACACCACACACCACACACACACACACACACCACACACCACACACAACACACACAACACACACACACACACACACACACACACACACACACACCACACACAACACACACACACACACACACACACCACACACAACACACACACACACACACACACACACACACAACAACACACACACACACACACACACACACAACACACCACACACACACACACACACACACACACACACACACACACCACACACACACACACACACACACACACACCACACACAACACACACCACACACACAACACACACACACACACAACACACACACACACACAACACACACACACCACCACACACACACACACCACACACACACACACACACACACACACACACACACACACAACCACACACACACACACACACACACACACACACACACAGACAGACAGACCAATACCCAAAAACCACTTTTTTGGACTCAGAGGACCTTGAAACGTATAGATATTTAGAAATTGGGGTACCTTAATTTTTTCGGAAAGCAATACTTTCCTTACCTATGGTAATAATAGGGCAAAGAAAGTAAAAATGATAAAATGAACTGAATAATGCCGAAGAAATTATAATATTCTTGATTGAAAAAAGATTTTTTAAATAGTTGAGAAATATTTTTATCAGATGGAAAGATTATCACGAGACTAGATAAATATCATCATATGGGATACAAATTCAAACGTGAACTGAGTTTATTAACATATAAATGAGTTTTGAATCTTGGAGAAAACAAATAACAGTTTTTAAGAGTAAATTGTGATCAACTGTGAATAATTGAAAAAACTGTGAGGTCTACTGTTCACAGAACTACTAGTAATAATATTTCGAACACTATATTCTCCACTTTTACATCCAAAACTGATATACTGAAATTCACTTTAGATTGTTGAATGGGAAGAATTAAAGTTCGTTATAAGAGATACTGACAGTTTGAACTCTAAAAATTCGTTACCTTTTCATCCAAAAAAGTGAGAGTGGATTCACTTTAGAATGTCATCATTAGTTGAATTGAAGAATTGATGTTATTCATAGTAAATAATGCTGACAGATCGGACACTTCGAATTCTTTGCATTTCCATCCAACACTACTATAGTGAGGGCCACGTTATAATGACAGTATTTGATCAACTTTGGTTTTGCTATCCTTGTCTATCATTCGACGAAGCCGGTGGTACTATCCTTTTCCAGGTCCACAACGATGCCAATCATGTTTTTGACAGTATAGAAATATGATTAATTAATGCAGAAAATCGGCATCGCTATTCTTCTATCTTTATCCACTGCTGTTATAACGTGGACCTCACTATAGGCCTACTGATATGTGAGATCCACTTCACGTCACCATTGGTTGAATGGAAATCATCCAAGTTATTCACAAGAAATGCTGTCAGGTTAAAATGAATCGCACTATAACAGACGTTGGAATTAGTGTGAATGGGTCATTGCGAGTTTTCACAGGCCCACTCATACATTATAACTGACGCAGGAACAGAAGGCCGGAAGAGTAATAGCCACTCTGCACCATTTGAATGTGGTCACCTTGGCCGTTTCCGAAAACATGAGTGGCCACGAATCACTTGCACGAAATTGGGCCTTGAGCTTGAACTATGATGCTCCAGTGCTTGAATAGTACTCGAGTATTGTCAGTTCATTACTGAGGGAATGCAGTACGTTAGTAAACGAATTAGAATGGCCAGTTCTGATTCGATGGAATAAAATAGTTTCAACAAAATTCTAAGATTTTTTCTCCTATTCTACTTTTCTCACTCTACTCTTGATTTCGTAATATACACGGTTTTCTTGTATTATATGTAAAGGATTGCAACACAATCCTTTAGAATAGAATAGAATAACTGCCTTTATTTTATACCTGGGAGGGCGAAGTTAGGGCGCAGCCGGCCCTCTCTTACACTTAACCCTCAAATAGGATTAATTAACTCCTCTAAGGACTCAGAGAGGACCTAGAGTCCTAAATCCGCCCTTAATTTTTTTTCTATTGGTCAATACTATAGCCATCTAGTCTAAAGACTAATGAGCTAATTTTTCTATCCTAAATTTAATACTACTTGGAAAATTGATCAGTGAATTTCTCATTAGGAACTCTTTACTGGTATTGTTTAAACTAATATGCAACTTATTAGTTACATAGCCCTATACAGAAAAGAGATGACTCGAGATTTCTGCTCCAGCATTGTTTTTTCATTTTTCAGTGGACTCGCTTACCTTTATTTTGAGTACCTATTCCTCTGTTTTCTTCCTTCCCCCCATTTCTCCCTTCCCTTTTTTCCTCATTACTTCTCTTCTCTTCTTTGCCTGCCTATTACATGGGAAACCATAGTTGGTTAGGTATCTTCCACTCTTTTTTCTCTTCTCCAACACACTCAACCACAAAGCCCATGGTTTTTTATATTTGTAACATCTTATTGTGTTTTATTTGTTTCGTAATTCTTTGTAATTTTGTTTTGTGCGTTTTTAATAAATTGAAATTGAAAATTGAAATATTGACTGCACTATAGAAGCTAGATTCACTCAATCACTGCTCTGCTCTTTCACTGGACACTACTTGAACAAGCACTATACTACTTCAAACGGTTTCCTCCTTTTGAGCCTCCGCACCAACCCTCCATTGTCTAGTAGCTGGATCGCCTCGACGTTGTCATGTTGGTGCAGTCGCCCTTCGTGCCTCTCCGCATGCCTCTGGATCTCGGTGGACACCAGGTTGACGAGCAGGTCTCTATGAAGATCACTGTTTCTGACATACCAAGGAGCATCCACAATGTTCTGTAGCACTTTGTTTTGAAAACGTTGTATGACATTGATTTTGCTGTCTTTGGTACACCCCCAAAGTTGTATACCATACGTCCATACTGGCTGATTGTATTGAAGTACAGTATTTTGTTTCGGATTGAAAAGATGGAGTTACTTCCGATCAGTTTCTTATATTTGATTCCAAGCTCTTCTCTCTTCGCCCTTAATAAAGACAACTATTTTATTCAATTCAATTCTACTAATCTATGTTTCTATTTCATTAGTAACCGAACTGGTTAATCATACATGATCTACAGTAAACAAAATTATTCACATTTGCTACAATAATATTATTAACATCATATAGCATGGGTTTGAAAGAGCAATTACTGTTGGAATAATTAAAGCTAGGAGAATTGATTTCAGTAAAAAACTCATAATTATTCCAAATCCAATTCCACTACTTCCATACATTTCCACCCAGTCACATCCACGCCCTTTCTAATCCTTCCTCCGATAGCAAAGTACCCTTCAAACTCAACAACAAACCAAATACCATTCCATTCAATTTTTCTGAGGATGATTCCAACATAAGCTCGAGACTTGTGCGTGGGCAATTGAAAAGATGATGATGAGACGAGTGTCAAAATCTGTGTCAAAAATTTCGCCATCAACTGAAGCATCCAGTTCTGGTGATAGTCATAACTTATTCAGTAGCCTGGTGCACACAAAAATGAACGACAACATCTCTCCTCCATCCACTCACTCACCCTCACTCTCACTCTCTCTCACTTTCTCATACTCTCTCTCTCTCTCTCTCTCTCTCTCTCTCTCTCTCTCTCTCTCTCTCTCTCTCTCTACTCTTCTAAAGAGACTAAACTAAACATCTCTCCTCCATCCTCTTAACTCTTCTATCCCTCTCTTCTAAAGAGACTAAACTATGTTGTGTGATGGTCTGGTACGCATGCGCGAGCAAGTGTGTTTGCCCGTAGGAAGCTGGCAGTTATTGTGCGTTGACAATGCCTCACCGCCGCCGCTGCATTCAAAAGATGAGGAGACAAAGCTGAAGTGGAGGATCATTGTGCCGAGAAGAAAGGCGAAAAAATGATATTAGCATAGCTGATGGCACCCTCATTGCATGCCATTATCAACTACACACTACCGTATTATACTAATAGGCTGAGCAAAAATGCTGTTCCCTCAACTATAAAGAAGCGGGTATTTTTTGCTGTAGAAAAACACAACAAATAATGGATATGATACGGTCACTACTTGTAAAATGTTCGTTGTATTTTAAGATTGGAAATAGTGGATATGATACAGTTACTACTTGTAAAATGTTCATTGTATTTTAAGATTGGAAATAGTGGATATGATACGGTCACTTTTAAAGTATTTATTGTATTTTATTAATTTTTCATGGATTTGGATTCTTGTTCAATACAATACAACAATCGCTGTGGATCATTATGATTAGAACCGTAAATAGCAATCGATTTCTAGGTTTCTGTTGATTTTTAACGTTATAAAAAATTGGGTTTTGAAGGCAAAATGGAACTGAAAATGTACAGCAGTATTTTAATTTTGTTCTCCAAAGCTTGCTACACCATAACCATTAGCATAGAGATAAAATGGCATAAGAGAATATACCATGGTTTAGGGTGATTGTGTTCCAAATTTCACTGTTGATTTTAAATTTATGATACTATAAGTATATTAAAACTATTATAGTATAGTTGACCGAGCGAAGTGAGGTCTAAGATTCAAGTCGATGGTTTGGCATTTCTTTTAATGTTTGAATGTTTATATGTTGCGCATTTACGGCGAAACGCGCTAATAGATTTTCATGAAATTTGACAGGTATGTTCCTTTTTTAATTGCGCGTCGACGTATATACAAGGTTTTTAGAAATTTTGCATTTCAAGGATAATATAAAAGGAAAAAGGAGCCTCCCTCATACGCCAATATTGGAGTAAAAATCAGACTAGAAAATTATTCATCATAAATCAGCTGACAAGTGATTACACAGATGTGTGGAGAAGCCAGTCTATTAATTGCTTTATTTCCATATTTAAGGTCTATAGTTTCATTCAGGTACTTGTGGATGAGAATACTGCGTGAGGTCTACTGTTCACAGAACTACTAGTATAAAAAATTTTTGGCAGATAAAATAGATTTGAATTGAATTGATGTTATTTATATGTTATACTTTGTTTTATTCGAGCCAATGACTGTCGAGTAGTGTTGATCATTTCTATCTCGAACGGGTGAGAGTTTATAAACGGTACAGTATAAGACTACCAGCATAACATAGCGTTACAAAAAAGATCTACGTAAACTATCGGCTTGAACACACAATAAAATTTGGAACATAGAAGCCCTATACCATGGAATTTCTTCTAATGCTATCTTTTCTTTATGCCATTAGTAAGACACAGTTTCCATACACACCATAAACATAGTTATAAAATAGTCATAACGATACATTTCCGTTGATTAACAACATTGCATTCATAATCTTATTACATTGAACCTATACTAGGGTTCATGTGGACATCAACCTCAAAAAAAAACCCAAATCAATAACTTCGACAATTTGGTGCCTATTCAACTATTTTCCCATAGCAGCAAGCTACGCCCAATCCACCGATTTTCACACAGACTATCAAACAAAACTACTGCCTACTAATCGCATTGCCATTAACATATTACTTGAACGGAAGCACCGAAGAAAAACGAAAAGTTTTTAAATATTTCCGCCGCAGTGGCTCTATTACAACAGGAACAGGCCAAAGGTGAAGCCAGGCGGTGGTTTCCCAGCAAATGCAATGGTAATGAATGGATTTATTCGGTGGCTTTCGTGCCTCTAATAAGATTGAAAAGCTTTTAATGCAGAAGAAGGCAGGTAGCAGCCAACAAACCCGGCCACCCATTACTTTTATTTGGCAGGGACGTGAATTTGTTTGAAATTTTCTACTTCACATTCAAAATTGTTGGAAATTTCCTACTCTAAACTTACAGAAAATTTGGCAGTGACGTAAATTTGTTTGAAATTTTCTACTACACATTCAGTATTGCTGGAAATTTTCTACTCCACATTCAGTATTGTTGGAAATTTTCCATACTCTACATTTACAGAAAAACGACTCCACATACAATATTTCAGTAGCTTGGCAGCTAAAAACGTTGAATACTATCTCCTAACGATGAAAAATTGCTCAACTTTCCTACTAGTTTGCTTGCAAATAGAATGAACTTGATAATTTATTATGCTAGTTCATGAATAGACGTTTAAATAGAACTGGAGGGGAGGCACCGGAACTGATCTGATTTCAAATTTTACACAACTTTTCAAATTAAACTATCAACCAGCTAGATAATTTTTCTATTTGTGGTAATTCTATTGGGTTAGTTTTTAGGTAGAACAAACTTTATCTAGTTCATACTGTTCTATTTCAAATTTCTCACTGCAAACTACATAGAGGCAGGGAAGATTCACTTTTACAAGACCTTGTAGTAGCTAATATTATGTATGAAGTGTATTCTAAATCCATGGACTTTCGTAGAACTTTCCCAGATTGCAGAATGAGCAATGGTACAAGCGTTAGAATTATTTTTCACCAACGATTGTAGAAGGTATAGTATAACACATAAAACATCAACGTAATGCAATTATCCAAGGATGAAACTCTCAATATAACAATATGCAAAATTTGTTTTTATTTTCAAATAAATTGAATCACCATCAAAGACTTGAGAATACAGTCCTTAAATTTGAAATTTCGTCCATTCAATAATAATAGCAGTAGGATACGAAAAATAGGTATCAATTGTCAATTATAAGATAACATGATACACTATACGATAGTGTATACATCTATAGTGTGGTCCACGTTATAATGGAAGTATTTGATTAACATTGATGTTGGTATCCTTGTCTATCATCCGACAAAACATACAGCGCTCTTTCTACAGCTCCACAACGTCGCCAAATCCGTTTTCAACAATGTAGAAATATAATTAATCAAGGCAGACAATCGGTAACGCTGGTCTTCTATCTTTATCCACTGCCATTATAACATGGACCTCAAGATATAAGAGTATATTGTGGGTAACAAACTAACAAGGTAGTTTCAGCTACTTACTGAGATAAATACAGTCTCATACAGTAAGTTATTCCTACGGATTTTGTACGCATAAGCATGTAGAAGCATAATATATTTTGTACGCTGTAAATCACCAGTCTTCACCAGTATTACATCTGTATAAAATGAGACAGAGTAACAACAGTAGCAATAATAGCATGAGGCAAAGGCAGTAGTAGAAAAACACGAAAAATCATTTAGACATTCAAAAACCAATTCAAATCTTCCAACTCACTAAGCAAACTGGACTACTGAATCACGGCCAGTGTATTATAATGCCGGCATAACGATTGACCATCAAAATAGCCACCAAAAAAGTGTGGCTACAAATACCGTGTACTCTGTACAGATCAAAGCTGTGCCACCAGCCACGACTCAAGGCCGCATCAAATTCCGGCCAATTACGCCGTCGACAATGATTTCACTATCAAGATGATATCATCGCGGCTGCAGTTCAGACTCACTATAATCTGTCATCATTGCTTATTAATAGCACCAATCGGCCCCCATTTGTCTAGTGCTGACAGGGGAAAGTAGATTTCACAGTAGTGAGACTCAGTTTAAACCGACAGCACTGCTTATGAATAGCATGAATTGGGTGATCATTCAACCAATGCTGTCAGTTGAAAGTAGATCTAACTATAGGGGCTTGGCTCGGCTGCAGCTAATGACTAGACATCGGTCCGACTTGGAATTGACTATTACTGGTATATATGAATAAATGGAATTGACTATTACTTATATAATAAGACTGTCACTGGAGTAACTGAGTAAACTTTCTGTGTTGTTATGAAGGTGATGTTTTGGTAGATAAGTATCGAATCCATATTCGATAAGAACGATTGATATTGTCAAAACCACTATAATAATATTTATCGAAACAATTTGAGATTCTAGTTTCGGTAGAAAACGAGTCAAGTTGACATTTCAACTTGAAAATGACCTAAGTTAGGCCGGTTACAGAGCTCGACCGACCGTCAGTGCGTACGTCAGTCGCGCTTGTCTTTTCCATAGAGATTCCATGTATCCGTACAGAGCAGGACTGACGGCACGCACGCGCACGGTCAGGACCATGCGTTTTGTACAGCGTACGAAGACCATCGGTCGACTGACGCGCTATTGAAACAAATAGAAGCTTTCAGAGCTGTACTGATCAGTAGCCCGATTTTATTGCTGCTACTTATTATTTGACTGCTTTTATTATATTACTGTATTTATAACCAATGTGCTGACACCTCTGCTCGACAATCAGCTGATATTGAATTGAATAGCATAATGAATGGATTCAATTAATAGAGTTTTACTATACATTTCTTCAATCATTTCTAAATTTTTTATTGAAAAAATAATTTATTATTAATATTATCTACATTTATTTGATCCGTAGCTTAAAGTGACTGCAAGTATTCCCAATGGTGATACAAGCTGGAAATAACTCATCAAAATTTCTGATAGAGATTCTGAGGTAGTTGAAAAATGTATCTTCACCCCAAGCAATAAATTCCATTTGAAATGCTCTTTGGGCGACCATCGGTTGAACTTGATATCTACGTCTTTTAATCTTTCGTTTACGAAGATAATAAGCTGCAAGTTGTGAGTCAGAAAAACTGATGTATGGTCAGGATGGTGCACTGACGGTAGGTCGTGCTTTGAATGTGTAAAACCATAGCCTCCTTTAATACATTGTACATGTACACTTGGCTTGTACGGCTGGCCTTTGGGTGGACACTAGTTGTTGTAATATTTTAGATAATAAAGGGATCATAAGGATATTAGATTAGACTTCTTTATTTATGTATGTTACAATATTTACTGGTTTATACACTAATTTACATTAAATGACGATTATGCTAGTTATTCAACGAATTTCACAAAGTATAAATAATTAATCAATGAGAATAAATATAGAATGCAATTAGAATAACGATAATATAATAATGTGATGTAACTTCATAAATCGGCAGTGTTTCAACAAATTATTGTCGATTCTCTAAGAAGGATATAAATATCCTTCCCATTAACACACGACCAGGAGAAAGAGAAGATGAAGGAAGAGAAGAATATCATGATGAATATTGTAAAATGAAAAAATCTGAAGAACTGGAGAAAATAGAAGAGAAAGAATCTAAGAAAAGAGAAACTGGAGATAAAAGAGAAGACGAAGAAAAAATAAGAGTGTAAAATAATATAATGGTGAAGATAAAGAAGAAGATGGGGCTTAACAAAGAGATAAAGAAAAAAGATGATAATATGATGAGGTGGAGTACAATGTGAAAAAGAAGATTATAAAGTAGATGCAAAGAAGAGAAAAATGATATTTGCTATATAGAGCAAACTAGACGATGGAGGAGAGAAAGAGGAAAGAGAAGCAGGAATTAATGAAGAAAAAGAAGAAGAGGAGGAAGAAGGAAGAGGAATATAACCGGAACAAGAAAAAGGAAGGTAGAAGAAGGTAGACGCAAGGTTTCTAATCATCACACAGGACAAATAGCAAATGAATAGCAAGTAACAATTATTGGCAAAAGAATCAGGAAATTAGAAGAAGGTAGACTAAAGTGTTCTAATCATCACAAATTACTAGACAAATAGCGAATGAGTAGCAAGTTTGACTTATCATCACACCAAGTTTGTTAATCACTCATTAGGTTTTTGGAGATGATGGGGTGTCATCAAATCTTGATAGGCATTGCTACAGATTGTTGGCGGTGTGATTCTACCGATTATTTACGTTTACAATAACTACGCTCAGTTTTATCAGAATCGTCTGCCAGTGTTTTTCTAAATCGGTGTCACTTTTTACACCGAAGAAGGATTACAAAGAGCGTCGACAAAGACTGGTGGACAGGGTAAAAAAGGAAACAGAAAGAGCGGAAAGTCGTGTTGCCATTGGACAGTGTTGACAGCAGTCACGGATCTATTTTTACCGGAACGATAATACGCCGTTCAGACAAACGCTTTTAAAACGCTCGCCTCGTCAATCGACGCGAAAATTGGATAGAAAAATTGTGATGGAGCAGAACTGAACGCAATGATGATGATGATGAGGTGATAGAATGGAGGAGGAAAGGGTGAAGTGACAAAAGTTAGTAGGAGAGAGATTGGGAGGTTATGGATAAGGATGGGACCAACAATTTTGGAAGAATTTTCTAGATTAGGAATTTTTAATTGGATCAACTTCAATTTGTGAATATTTTGGATTTGTTGTAAAAGAAAGAATCCAAGATGTAAATTTCAAAATGCAGCTCTCTATGAAGAAAATAGGTGTGGGCACTAAGCTAAGAGCTTCGAGCACTCATTTAATGAGTATGATTTGAAAAAATAATAATTCCCTTATCATAAATTTCAGATTTGCCACAATACATAGTTAAATAAGATCCTTTATTGCAGAGATATTGTAAAGTTATTGAAGTATGAGGAAATATCATTATTGATATTTTATGAGTCTTATCGTTTATACTATCATGAACTCCTACTATCAATGTTCTACTGTTTTCTTCGTAACTTTCAATTTTTCCTCCAATGTCATCTATATATATAAAAGCGAAATGGCACTCACTCACTGACTGACTGACTCACTCATTCACTCGCAGAACTAAAAATCTACCGGACCAAAAACGTTCAAATTTGGTAGGTATGTTCAGTTGGCTCTTTAGAGGCGCACTAAGAAATCTTTTCGCAATATTTT
The DNA here is from genome assembly GCF_014356525.2 of Nilaparvata lugens. Classification (NCBI taxonomy): domain Eukaryota; kingdom Metazoa; phylum Arthropoda; class Insecta; order Hemiptera; family Delphacidae; genus Nilaparvata; species Nilaparvata lugens. The sequence goes on from NC_052509.1 coordinate 1,567,611, forward strand.
GACTCTAAGGGTGGTTTTTAAGGGTTTAAAGTTCGTCTTTTGGCATGTATGTTCTTCTTATTCTCTTAATTTATAATTGAAAAATGTCCATACCATATGTTAATATAGAACTATAATCTAGAGAGAGTACCTCTTCGAATCAGTTGTTAAGTGGTAACTAAATTAATCAGAGCTATTCCTGGGAATATTATATTACTAGCCGTCAGGCTCGCTTCGCTCGCCATATCCGTTTAGCCAGACGTTTAGTGTAGACTCCCCACTGGATCGTCCTAACATATGATAAAAATGCTCAAATGAAAAATGCAGGCGAGCGAAGCAAGCCTGCTGATCTCATTCTTGGACGATCCAGTCGGGGGTAGACGGATATGGCGAGCGAAGCGAGCCTGACGGCTAGTAATTTTATGTATTATGATTATAGTATTTTATCTATTTATCTATTTATCTATTCATAAGCAAATACAATTCAGGTAAAATCAACAGGCATTTGCCCAAAACTGCTTCAAACCTTAATTTGGAATACACAGTCTAAAGGTTATGCTACTTACGTAACTTAAATGATAATTCGTACACAATTTTGAGTCCAAAAAATGTATCTACTACAATTTTGAATTTATTAGATTGATCAAATTCCAATAAAATACAAATAAATAAATAAAAATACAAAATACTATTGGATAATTTATATTTAATACCTGATATACTAGAAAAGACTACCAGAATTATTGAAATGTTAGTAGAATCTATGAAATGTTCATTAACTATTTTAATTATAGTCCAGTCAACGAAAAATTATAGAGGGAAAAGTTTGGAACACAATTTTTGACCCTGCAGCTCTTTCAAGGATAGTAAGGTGGTAAACATATGAAAAGTCCTCACTCCTACCCCTCGTGCTAAGGGTGTGGGGGTGGTTTGAAAGTACTATATTTTGGTTTTCTGATCTATTGTTGATAAACTGAAGATTTTACACTCAACACTATAACAGCCGCAACAATCGTAGGGAGATGCGTAGAATGATGAAATAATACATGAAATTGAAGAGAATATGATGCTCTATGATCTCGTGATTAGCACGGATTGTTTCAATCAATCGTTGAATCGTTATCAGGCCAAGAAGATGAAAAAATCTGAGCCGAAAGGGCTTTTCTTCAAAATGTGACACGTTCGAGAGCTCATATCTGGAAAACTATGAGAGATGTGGGAAAATGTTACGGATGAAACTTGTAGGCTAATTTGTGAGCTTTAATTTTGTATTTAACAAAAAATTCCGAAAGACGCATATTGTTCAAGATACACGCAAAAAAAAAACAACAAAATATGATACTTTCAAACCACCCCACCCTATAGCACAGGGGGTAGGAGTGAGGACTTTTCATAATATGTTTACCCCTTCCTATCCCCCTTAGAAGAGCTGTGGGGTCAAAAATCATGTTCCAAACTTTTCCCTCAATACCTTTTTTTTAGCATTCGTTGCCTGTACTATTAAGGTGCGTACAGACTGTCGCTCTGCTCCGCAACCGAACGTCACTCCAGCAGAGCGATTGATGATCGACCGGCGAGCAACAGTGGTTCGACCGGGGAACGCGAGAAGATCTAACATCTTCCGTAACGTTCATGATAGGTGCGTGGGAGGAGCGACTGTGGTTCGATGGTGGTACAAGGGCGGTACGAGAGAGGAGCGTGCTCGGTGCGGGTTGGAAGCGTGAATATGTGTACGCAGCTTTAGGTATTAAGGTACTCTCTGTACGCTGAAGGTAGGGTCCAGTGCCTTGAAACGCGTCCGGACTCAACAGGTTGTAACTCCGAAGTCTGAATTAATTCTGTTCTAAAGTCTATCTATATCTTATTATATGCTGTCTATTTATACCTTTAATACAATATTGTTTTTATAAAATCAGACCTGGATTATTGAACAGTAAGTATTTTAGAAATAATGTTTATCAATCATTTTTACAATAGAAAGTAAACAATTCTTTAAAAAGACATCAAATTTAATAAAATCAAATTTATTCCTTTTTTTAACATAACACCTTAAGCACTGAGATAACACTAATAACTCAGATTACCTCCCCATCTAATAAAAAGTTCATTGACTGTAGATTATTCAAATTCCAGTCTACAATAATAATTCGTCAACACGAACAGTCGTCGTTTAGTGGCATGGCACAACAATAACCACATTCCATGCACAACAAAGCGAGATAAAATATAGATGCAAAACCGAGACGAATGCTGAAAAAGTGGAAAGAGTGGAAGAAAATTTACTTCAACAATTTTTATAAGACGCGCATTTCAAGACAACCGACAATAAAATACAGCAAAGCAACAAAATGGCAACAGGGTCGGAATACAACGACCTCACACAAAAGAGCAGAACGTTTCTCGAATGGATATAATCTGGACAAGTATTTTTTACGACCACTTTCATGCGCTCATGAAGCTTGAAACTTTTCCAACCTTCCAAGTTATGCTACAGCTACGTTCAATGACCACTGCGCCATTCTTATAATTTGCAAATTGTTTGTAAATGATGCAGTCGTAGTATAGGAGAAGATGAATTCTATCAAATCGAGGGGAAAACTTGTCCAACTGTAATTAAACACAAAACAGAAAGTTAACTGTGATTAATTTGAAAAAGTATTTCATGTTGGTTCCAAATTTTTACCTATACAGTTTTGAGTTTGGACAGTAGTCTTCAGTTCTTGGGAAATAATCGGCACAGCATTAGCATATAAATTATTTATCGGAACAAGAATAGTGAACTGTTATACAATAAGACACATGAAAACAGTGGGACAGAACAGTGGTAAAATTGGGACAGCTTCAAATAAATGTCAAACAACTAAATTCTTCTTCAAAAATTCAAGAGCAGTACAATAATGTAATCAACAGTAATAATAACATTGCAATGAGAAAAATAAAATTTAATTGAAGGCTGATTTCCAATCTTGTGACAATGCGTGACTTCAAAAATTAACTCAATACAAAAATTTCAATCCACTACTGACACAACCGATTGTAGGTAATTTGATTTGGAAAAACAAATTTTTTAATGTGATAAAGTCTATCTTCTCATCCTAGTGTTCTTCTTTCACTTCTCGTCCTCCTCCTTCTTTATTCATCTTTTTTTCGTCTTCATTTTCTACTTTTTCTTCTTCTTCTTCTCCTCCTCTTATCTTCTTTTTCTACTTCTATTCCTCCTCCTCCTCATTCTTTTTCCTCGTCATCTTCTCCTTCTTCTACTACTCCTCCTCTTTCTTCTTCTTATCCTTTATTATCTCTTTCTTCTTCTTTTTCTTCTTCTCTTCCTTCTCTTTCTTCTGCTCCACCTTCTCCTTCTTGTTGTTTTCCTTCTTCTTTTCCTCCTCATCCTTTTCTTTTTCTCATCCTCCTCCTCCTTCTTTTATCCTCGTCCTTCTTCTTGTTGTTCTCCTTCTCCTTTATTTTCTCCTCCCCTTTTTCTTCTCCTTTTCTCCCCTCCTATTTCTTCTTCTCCTCTTCCTACTTTTATTCCTTCTCCTCCTCCTCCCACGTTTAATCCTCCTCCTCCTCCCACGTTTAATCCTCCTTCTCCTCCCACGTTTATTCCTCCTCCTCCTCCTACTTTTATTCCTCCTCCTCCTACTTTTATTCCTCCTCTTCTTCTCCTCCCTCGTCATCTCCTTCTACTTCTCCTCCTCCTCATTCTTCTTTTCCTTCTCCACTATGATCTTCCGCAGTTCTCTTCTGATGTGTTGCACTGTTCGTTTGAGCCATACTTTTGTATAGTCACGACAAAGAGAGCAGCGAGCGCAGAATGGCAGCCTATTACTGACGACCAGTCATCTTATTGGTGGTTGATGTGACAGTTGTTCGCTTTTGTAGCAGCATAGCATCGATGTCACGATTCTAGCTTCTCCTCTATTAGGTACCTAATCCTCGTTCCGACTACCTTCCTGTCCACATGTTTTCAAAACATGCTTATCATAACATCATAAAATCATAAGACTGGTCTCGGCAGGTTTGGGTGGTGACAATAACTCTTGGCTGTATTATCTTCCTGATTTATTCATTGATATCAATAGTTATTGACCGAGCGAAGTGAGGTCTAAGATTCAAGTCGACGGTTTGGCATTTCTCTTAATGTTTGAATGTTTAAATGTTTATATGTTGCGCATTTACGGCGAAACGCGGTAATAGATTTTCATGAAATTTGACAGGTATGTTCCTTTTTTAATTGTGCGTCGACGTATATACAAGGTTTTTGGAAATTTTGCATTTCAAGGATAATATAAAAGGAAAAAGGAGCCTCCTTCATACGCCAATATTAGAGTAAATGTTCAGTATGTTTAGAGGTATGTTCAGTTGGCCCTTTAGAGGCGCACTAAGAAATCTTTTGGCAATATTTTAACCCTAAGGGTGGTTTTTAGGGGTTTAAAGTTCGTCTTTTAGCATGTATATTCTTCTTATTCTCTTAATTATAATTGAAAAATGTCCATACCATATGTTAATATAGAACTATAATCTAGAGAGAGTACCTCTTCGAAACAGTTGTTAACTGGTAACTAAATTAATAATTTTGTCAGGTTGGCATTAAGTTGAGTTGACTTTGTTAGGTTGGCACCAAGTTGAAGATTGAAATGCATTTATCGCGGAAAATTGATTGGGCACTGCTACTTCAATCAGAGCTATTTAACAGAGCCTGACGGCTAGTTTATTGATATAATTTCGACTCATTTATTGATATCTAACAGATTTGTATACAGTTCTAAATCCAGTTCAAAGGTGGCAAGTGAAAAGCAAGAGAAATGCTCAGAATGATGAACTATATCATGAAGAAGAGATATTTTTCAAGAGATGAAGAGATGCAATAATAATGTAAGAGGATATTGTATAAGATGACGACAATAAAGATAAAAGTGCAGAAGAGGGAGCAGTGTAATCTATACAGTACTATAATAAAGGAAAGAACTGGCTTATACACGTACGGGATAGGAAAATTATGTTTCCTACAGTTACCTTGAAAAGTGACCATTCCTGCACTGATTACAGAACGCAAAGAATCACTTTTCCGCTCTTAATACTTTGCGTATTATCTTGCAGCCATCCCAATCAGCTGTTGACATTGCTGGCGTGTATTTTGAATGCGAAATCGTTCTATCTATATTTTTTCTGATTTTCAAATAAATAAAAATGAAAACTCATTAAATTATACATTTTGAATATTATAAATTATTCATTATTTCAAATAATATTTTTTTCATTCATAAATTGATTGGTTGAAAAATCATTTAGTAATATTAAGATTTACTCAAAATTTTTCAAATTTTCAAATTAATTGGATTAATTTAATTTTTAATTTGAATAAATTATCGATTATTAATTTTCAATTGGATTATCAAGTTTAAAAGAAATTAAAGTTGTTATTAATAACAAAATTATACAGACAAACATTTGATGGATTTCAGCCATCATTTTACCCATAATCAACCACTTTTCATATTCAATGGTAACTGTAGGGAAAATTTAATGTGAAATACGTGCGCAAAGTTCCTCTGCTGCACTCAAGAAACCATTCCGCCCTCGCCTACGGCTCGTGCAGCAAACTGTCACTTTGCGAACTAGTTGCACAAATAACTATTGACGCATCATCACGTCTGAACTACTCAACTGATTAACTTGAAATTTTGTATATAGATTCTTAATTAACCGTGGTTGGTTATAGGCCTGTTTTCAATTCTTCCGGATTTCATCACGTCAAGTTTTCATTTTGTCAAATTTCAAAATAGACCCTTGCGGAGCACGGGTTACCTGCTAGTGGTGAATAAAGTTTTAGTAATCCTGAAGTTTATATCCTTATTCTCTCCGGGTTTGGATGAATTTTACAGAGTTCCCGGGTTTGATTCCAGAGTAGAGTGTTTAGTTGATCTGAATATATATCAGAGTAGTCTAAAAGTATAATAGATGATTAGTGAAGTTATTCATAGTTACTCATAAAATAAAGATTGACTATGTTTACTGTGCTGAATGAATAGAGATTAAGAGATTCAAAGAAAGTAAAACGTGAAAAATAACATGATTTTCAATCATCTTTGAAAATGAAGGTGGAGGAAAAAGTAACCAGGGAATAGTTCTAATGAGATTGAGAAAAAAACTGAAATCGAAAAAATACTGAACATTAATTGTAGAGATTTTCATGCTCAATCTATTCCACTTGATTTTTTCTGTTTAAATTGTATCTGAAGCTTGATAATTGGGAATCTAAAATCGAACTTTGCATTGATGGGGCGGAGCTCCTGAAATTTTTACAGATATGGGACTTGTGGCAGTTGATAGAGCTTATCAATGACTATTTTAGGTATGAATTTGATCAAAATCGTTGGAGCCGTTTCCGAGAAAATAACGAAAAACCCTGTTTTTGACAATATTTTCGCCATTTTAGCCGCCATCTTGAATTGCATTTGATCGAAATTGTTCGTGTCGGATCCTTATATTGCAAGGACCTTACGTTCCAAATTTCAAGTCATTCCGTTAATTGGGAGATGAGATATCGTGTACACAGACGCACATACACTCATATACACACACACACATACAGACCAATACCCAAAAACCACTTTTTTGGACTCAGGGGACCTTGAAACGTATAGAAATTTAGGAATTGGGGTACCTTAATTTTCATCGGAAAGCAATACTTTGCTTACCTATGGTAATAGGAAAGTAAAAAATGAAAGATAGAAAAATAGAGATTGAGAAAAGAAAGTAGAAAGAAGACTTCTACTAATACTTCTGTCTCACCCTTTCTTCTACTAATTATTCTGCTTCCTCACTTCTTCACCAACAGATTATTCATCCTCTTATCCTTCTTCTTGTTTACTGTACTTTTTTCTCCTACTTTTTGCCAACTGCTTGCTCAACAGCCAGTGCAACTGTAACTGCAAACTGTAATGTTCAATGATGATGGTCAATAGTCGGACAAAATTCTGTTCCGTCTTCTTCTGCTTCTTTCCACCATGAACTGCGCGTTCACTGTGGGTCTGCGCCAGTTTGACCAGCGATGAGTCGACCGGTTTCAGCGAACGGTGAATCGGAAATAAATTCAAACTTGGAACGTGATTGCTGGATGCTGGTACTTGTACTCCAGGATATCGGTCATCGGGAGGAGTTGCAGCAGCTGTTCCAGCAACCACTAACAACCATCAGAGGTCGATTCCATCATTTCAGACCATTTACAACCGAGAGAGTGCAGAAATAAGTACTGCACAAGCTAGATAATCTAATGAAGATATCATGCCAGTACCAACAAAATTGGAGTAAGCTGTAGGCTGTAGAAACCCAAAATTGGATTGATATAATAAGTGAGCTTAATATAAGTGAACCTTGTTCGAAACAAGTCATTAATCCACATTTACAGCCTAATAGAATGATGTAAACCCAGGAAAATGGCAATATTGGATAACTATAGGTTCAGTAGGATATTTATAGGTTCAGTCAGCCTCACTTAAAATGGAGGCTTACAGACACCTAGGAGAAACAAGTCTAAGTACAAGAAATTAATAATAAGACATATAGAAATTAATAAGACAATAAGACCAGTCAAGAAATACACAATCGGATAATGATGGGCAACAGAGCATACTTTGCTAATCAAAAAATATTTAAAAGCAGGCTCATATCCAGAAAAACAAAGGTGGAAATGTTCATGATGCTAGTGAGACCAGTTGTAACCTATGGGGCCGAAACATGGACTATCTTGAACAAAGATGAAAAAGCATTAAGGTCATTTGAAAGAAAAATGTACAGAAGAATCTGGGGACCAATATGTGATGGAGGAGTGTGAAGAGCCAGATTCAATGTTGAGATAGACCAGGCCATTGGAGCAGGAAATATGGTGCGTTTCATAAAGGCAGAAGGATTGAATGGCTTGGACATTTAGCCAGAATGAGTGACAAGAGGGTACCTACCATCAAGACTCCTGGAAGAAAGAATGCATGGAACGAGAAAGAGAGGTCGACCACGGACAAGATGGCTGAACGACGTGATTGGAGACCTCCGGGTGCTGGGCGTGGCAAACTGGCGACGGAGTGCTCAGGATAGAGACGAATGGAGGCGCTATGTTGAGGAGGCCAAAGTCCACCCAGGACTTTAGAGCCGGATAAAGTAAAGTGAAGTAAGAAAGTAAAGTAAGTACAAGAAATTAATAGCATACATGCATCTGATAGATGAAATCTGACCAAACTATAGCCAGAGAGAAGATATAATATGATATCTTTCATTTTAAGTATTTTTTATCTTCAATTTTAGTTAAAAGAATTATTGTAGTTTCTATCTTTCTCCAATTTAGTGAATTTTCTATATTAAATTAGGCTTAAACTATATCTATATATATATAAAAGCGAAATGGCACTCACTCACTCACTCACTCACTCGCATAACTAAAAATCTATCTATATATATAAAAGCGAAATGGCACTCACTCACTCACTCACTCACTCGCATAACTAAAAATCTACTGGACCAAAAACGTTCAAATTTGGTAGGTATGTTCAGTTGGCCCTTTAGAGGCGCACTAAGAAATCTTTTGGCAATATTTTAACTCTAAGGGTTGTTTTTAAGGGTTTAAAGTTCGTCTTTTAGCATGTATATTCTTCTTCTCCCAATCTCTTAATTAGAATTGAAATTTCCATATCATATGTTACTATAGAACTATAATCTAGATAGAGTACCTCTTCGAAACAGTTGTTAACTGGCAACTAAATTAATAATTTTGTCAGGTTGGCATTAAGTTGAGTTGATTTTGTTAGGTTGGCACCAAGTTGAAGATTTAAATGCATTTATCGCGGAAAAATTGATTGGACACTGTTACTTCAATCCTGGGAATATTATATTACTAGCCGTCAGGCTCGCTTCGCTCGCCATAGTTAGCCAGACGTTTAGTCTGGACCCCCGACTGGATTGTCCTAATATAATATGATAAAAATGAAAAATGCAGGCGAGCGAAGCGAGCCTGCTGATCTCATTCTTGGACGATCCTGTCGGGGGTCCAGGGGGCGGAGCCCCCTGGCTAGACGGATATGGCGAGCGAAGCGAGCCTGACGGCTAGTTAAATTATACTATTAATATTAGAATTGTAATTCTTGGTTGTGTCAAGAGGGCTGTTATGGGAAGTATTTCTTCCTGGTGCCCTCTTATTGTAATGTAAATTTTATAAAATATCTTGTATTTTATCTCTGCTATCTCAGCTTACTATCTTTGCTATTTCATTGTAAGCTTACAATTGTAAGCTGAGATAGCAGAGATAAAATACAAGACTATGTAATATTAGTGAATAAATTCAATTTAGTGAATTTTCTATATTAAATTAGGCTTAAACTATATTATATTATACTATTAATATTGGAATTGTAATTTTTGGTTGTGTCAAGAGGGCTGTTATGGGAATCATTTCTTCCTGGTGCCCTCTTATTGTAATGTAAATGAATAATTTTATAAAATATCTTGTATTTTATCTCTGCTATCTCAGCTTACAATTGTAAGCTTACAATGAAATAGCAAAGATAGTAAGCTGAGATAGCAGAGATAAAATACAAGATATTTTATAAAATTATTCATTTACATTACAATAAGAGGGCACCAGGAAGAAATGATTCCCATAACAGCCCTCTTGACACAACCAAAAATTACAATTCTAATATTAATAGTATAATATAATATAGTTTAAGCCTAATTTAATATAGAAAATTCACTAAATTGAATTTATTCACTAATATTACATAGTTGCCAGCTCTTTATGTATGACATGCTACCAGAGGAGGCTGAGGTAATTACACATCAACTTTTGAAATTAGAGTAATAAGAATCCTTTAGACTGACATTAATGTTTTATGCATCGTAGCCCAGAAGTAAATGAAGAATCGACAACATAGAGAAGAAGTGAATACTGCATAGTAACATTCGTTAATATGTTTATGTTTGAACGCACTTGACATTTCAAGCTACAACTATCCACTGTCTACTCACATCTCATTTTAAGACTATAGTCAACAATTTTGAGGTCATGTTTACAGCTGACCATTTACGATTTCCAGTAATTTTCAACAAATAACGAGTAATCAATGACTTTTCAAGTGAAGCCAAACAACAGTTAGCAATTACCCGTCACACTCTAGCACGATCTCAAATAGCTCAAGTTCCCCACAAAATTTACGTGATACTTGACGTACAATTTTCTCCAGAACATTCGCAGGAAATCTAATCAAGACCTATACAGTTTTCAAAGACGGTAGGTAACAACTTACTAGAAATAAGACAGTTCGACAAAATTTATTTACGCACCGTAATGAATTGAGATACGTCAAGGCCAACATAAGACAACTAAATAATAATCACCATATAATCGATACAGTTCAAAAGATTAACGATGCTGTTCGCCAAGAAAATAGAGATCTGCCGACAAATTGGTCTTAAAACTTTCAATGACCCTTTTACTGATTGTAATAATTTATTGCTTGTCTTGTTATTTTCCGTGGCATGAAATGAGGGAAAGAGGAGCACTAGATTGGAAATTACATGAAGATGTTCAGGAAGATAATAATGTATAATTACAATGGAGGTAGTGCGTAATTGCAGTCTATATTTTATTGGAGGATTAATGAGTATTATTGAGGAGTAATGAATGACATTAAGATAATAATGATTCTTGAAGCAACATCCAACCAAAATTGAGTATTCCCAGTAAAAACAAGTGTGTAAAGCCAGTTACATACACATCGATTTTTGGTCGTACGATATTTTACCGTCCTTATAAATTCTATTACATTGAACAGATGATTTCAAACATATGATGTTTGCCAAGTTCCGTTTAATCTGATAGAATTCATAGTGACGACAAAATATCGTACGACCAAAAATCGATGTGTGTGTAACTGGCTTAACTGTGTAGCTGTCAACAGCTGATTGAACGGCTAACTTGAAATTAGATAAGACAGCTAATAATATGACAGTGTGAATACAGTTGTATTTAGAAGAGACGTAAATGTATTTTGAAAATACATTTTGAATACATCAATTCCGATAGCCATCATTACAATTTCTAAGAAATCTACATTACTTTTTTGTATAAATAAAGAACGACATTGCAGTAACACTACCGCCATTGCTGTAACTCTTGATGAAACGCTAATTGTGGGAGTGGCTTGTTGGAGGTCTTGACCAATCGCAGACGTTTACCTTGACAGGCCACTCATCTAGCAATCATAGCGCTTCCATATAGCTATTACATTCTGCTGTTCTGTATTTTAGTTTCATATCACCAGAGATTGACAATTTTCAAACAACGAAGTCCCGAACCTGATTCTGTACTTTTTTATAAATATTTTTAGTAGTAAGTTTAAGTATTTTTAAAAATTTTGGTTGTTTTCAGTTTTATTTATTTATACATTGATACATACAATATCACTTTCAACTATGAAAGTGATTACAAATTGCCAATTTTGTAACAACCGAGTCCCAAACCTGGTACTTCATTACAGTATTTCAATAAATTTTTGGTTGTGATAACTTAAATTCTTTTTATTCGAAACTTACATCATTCCAGATTCCACAAAAGCTCCCTTCTCCTCCCAATAAATAATAATTTTTAAGTTTTAATTTGTTTAATAATAAAAAGTTGTAATTTGTTTTCTAAGTTATTGTTTTCTTTTACTTTAGTTCATGGTTTCATGATGTTGTTTTGGTTGTAACTTAGAATTGTATGGAGGGTTAGATGTAAGAGAGGGCCGGCTGCGCCCTATCTTCGCCCTCCTTGGTTTTTAATAAAGGCAGCGATTCAATTCAATTCAATAAAAATTTAGGAAGAGCGTTTTCAATTTTGCTGGAAATTTACAACGAAGCAGCATTCCTCAACAGGAATCAATATCAATTTCGATGAGAATAAACAAAGGTTTCATATTGAGTCTATTGTAAAAATTCATTGCAATGAAATCAATCAATAAATTGACATGAATTCGGGCTTTCATTATTAATGTAAAACAACAAGCTCTCATGCATGTGATGGGTGAGTCTATCCCTGGAAATAATTAAATACCTCAAAACCATATAATCCTAGGTGATGGAATTGCCTATACCCTACTCCATTCCAATTCCAATCATCAACGGTTGATTGAATCTACATTTTCAAATCTTCTTAAACAATATTAGAAAAATATATACTCTTGAAAAATACTATTCATTATGTTCATACAAATAATAATAACTTGATAATACAAGAATAAGGATTAAATTGGACTATTCAATTGAAGTGACATTAAATTAAAAGTTATACAATTCAAACATTTTGCCGGCCAGATAGCCGAGTTCACTATCTAAGAAGTTGCACCCTTCAGTTTGTTAGTACTACCTGGTCACGGGTTCGAATCCCACCGAATCCCTTCGAAAAATCATGGATGTTTAATCAACTCATATCTCACCCTCGCACTTCCCATTACCCACGCACAAGCAATAGGCTCATGTAGGCATCATCCGCAATAAAAAAATAAATAAAAAAACAAAGCGCGATGAAAAAGTCAAGAAGATTTGACAACAGTGCGGAGTTAGAAAATTATACAGCTAGCTGTTTCGTCTAATGACGGACAAGGATACAAAATCAATGACATTGGAAAAAAATTATACAATTCAAACAAAGAGCGATCAAAAAGTCAAGAAGATTTGGCAACAGTGCGGAGCTAGAAAAGGCTAGAGTATCAGTTTTGTCTCATTTCACACAAGGATAGCGAACCAATGTTAATCAGGTGCAGACTTCATAACGTTAATCCCACTATACACCGCAAGGTATATTTTCAACTTTTTTCCGTATTTATCTGGAAGTACAATCAATCAATCAATCAATTCATTTATTTCACAAACAAACATAATACAGAATAAAAAAGAAAGATATAAAAATGTGAGATAAAAGTGGACAACCCTAGGCATAAGCCCGATTGGGGTGTACTACTCCTAATAAAACAACTAAATTTTTCGAACTTTATTTTATTTTCAAGTGAGTGCATTGATTCCATTCACTGAATTGAAAATAGCATTAATATGTCGAAACATGTCATGATAAATAAAATAAAGTTTTAAAAAAGGGTACTTGGATTTTTCAACTTCCATGCCGCAAGGTACGTAACATAGTTTTCCTTCTCCAACTATAGAGAAGGAAAAGGATGATTGATGAAAATAAAATTAACTGATAATAATTGTAGGAATGAGAACAGAATGCAAGAGGGTGTGGAACTAGAGATCGAACATCGTTAAATCAGGTGACGACGCTGCCTGGTCCCCCATTCCCCTTTTCCCTTGATAGGGTTAGCAGGGAGATTTTATTATGAGTGGACCGGTGGTGGGAAAGGAGAGGGGGAAAGGGTTAGGTGTCACTAATGAGCTGGGGGCGATAGGTCAACTAGGTCTGGGCCTCCAATCGAGCAGACAATGACAGAGTCCAGCGTTTGTTATTACAGTGGGTGTGGGCGGCTCGGCTCAACTGATTATCACAACTCGGAATTTGAGATGATGATGATGGTGATGAATTTATTATTGAAGATGCGATATTGGTTGAAATAGGAGGGTGATAGTGACATTATCCCGGTAGTTCATGCATAGATTACGTAAAGAATTGATTGAGAAAATAAATATTCACAGATAGAGTAGTGAACTGATTATCACAACTCTGAATTTGAGATGATGATGTTGATGATTTATTATTGGAGATGTGATATTGATTGAAATTTGAGGGTGATATTACATTTTTACAATTTCCCCGGTGTGTCATGTACAGATTACGCAAGGAATTGATTGGAAAAAATTATTTGCAGATTTTTATTTCAAGTAGATTGGTAGGCTATTCATTAATTTATATGTAGTTATAAGATTGCTTGTTTTTAAACTTATTCTTCTATAACTTTTTCTTCTATATAATAAGAGAGAGTAGGGTTGTGTTTGTTTGTTTGTTCGCATCAAAACATGTCAACTTGTGGATTGCATACCGGAAAAACGGGAATGATTTAGATCTCCAAATTTTGAACATAGATTCTAAAAATATCAATCTCGTGCTCCTGGAAGCCCAAATTTCAATTTTCCTTCTAGATTTTTCAGAATAAATTAATGTTCAAATTCATCTATGCTACCGTACATGAAGTTCCATTAGGCTACATTGTTGCAGCCCAAAGTGTGTTTTTTTATGAGGAGGTTCCTTATAATGCTGTTACAACACTATCATTTTTGAATGCTTGGGTAGCGCAACGGTAAAACGCTAGCTAACGGAGCGATGGTTCTTCGGTTCGAGTCTCGATGCTTCCCAATTTTTTTGTTCTTAATTTTTTCCCTCGAAACGTATTATTATCAATTATTTTTCGAAGGAATTTGTTTTCATTACAATTGAACTTGGATTTTATAAAATAATTATTTTTAATGTAAAATTTTGCCACCAGTACAAATGAATTGGACATAGTATTCATGCTGTAGGCCTATCGATAATGATCATTGAATTTCATAAGAAAAACATGAATAGATCACAATAAAATAATTTATATTCTTCAGTTATAATTTACTATCAGACACAAATTCCCAGTGAAACGAGTATTTTAGGTATTTTGTTTGGAATTGGGAAAACAAAAGGCTGCCTGATTCAAATTGAGGAGGATCCTAATTGAACTAAAATTTATTGATGTATTGGAAAAATCAATATGATTCTGTAAGGTTTTCAAGTATTATGTATTCTTCAGTTTTCTATACTATAATAAAGGAAAGAACTGGCTTATACACGTGAGGAATAGGGAATTATGCTTGACGCATCATCACGTCTGAAATATACTCAACTGATTAATTTGAAATTTTGCATATAGATTCTTAACTAACCGAGGATGGTTATTTATGCCTATTTTCAGTTCTTCAAGATTTCATTACGTAAGTTTTCAATTTGTCATGCTTCCAGTTGTTGTATAGGAGCAGCTGAATATTTCTTTTGAAAGGGACACTAGATGATAGGTATGATTGGGGATCCTATTCCAATAAAAATAACTGATTTTCTGTCGCATTAAAACCGCACCGATTTCTCAAACCGTTCAAAAGTTATTCTCATTCAAAGATACTGATAAATCATGCATCTATCCATCATCTTTACTATAATAATGGAAAGAGCTGGCTCATAGACGTAGGTGATGTAGGAAAATTATGTTTGACACATCATCACGTCTGAACTACTGGACTGATTGATTTGAAATTTTGCATTAAGATCCTTCATTAACCGAGAATGGTTATAGGCCTATTTTCAAATTACGAATTTTTTATTACGTCAAGTTTTCTTTTTGCAGTTTTAAAAATAGACCCTTGCGAAACACGGGTTACCTACTAGTTTATTAATACAATTAATATCACATAGTTGTAGTTGTGACTGGGAGAAAGCAACATGCTAAGCCAAAAACTGCTCTTCTCTCAAACTTTATTAATAGCAGCAACATTACCAAATTATAGTTTACACTTCACTTTCCAGTTTTTATTTTATAACTACCTTTCAATAACAAATACCTCTCTACAGCGAATTCTTTTCTTAGCATAGCTCACTAAAGCAATTTTTTTCTAATAGGATGACTCTTGATATAGAGAGGCCCAACTCTATGAAATCACTGATCATTGTAGGTGTGTCTCCCCAATATAACACCATAATAGCTGTATAACCTCACAGTATGACCTCTGCCCTCTCTAGTGTCAGGTCAGGGCGTCATTTATGAGACGCCAAGTGGTGTGAGAAGAGAGCAAGAAGGAGAAGAAGACACCAAGACGTTTATTGGATCAAATTAAAATCATCATCTCTATTTTATGACAGACTTGGCACCAGCTATGATTTCATGTTGATGAGAGACCGATATAATAATAATATAATGAGTGTGACGAAGAAGAAGAAGAAGAAGAAGAAGAAGAAGAAGAAGATGATGATGATGATGTGATGATGATGATGATGATGATGATGATGATGATGATGATGATGATGATGATGAAGAAGAAGAAGAAGAAGAAGAAGAAGAAGAAGAAGAAGAAGAAGAAGAGGAGGAGGAGGAAGAAGACGAAGGAGAAGAAGATGAGGAGGAGGAGGAGAGGAGGAGGAGGAAGATGAAGAAGAAGAGGAGGAGGAAGAAGATGAAGAAAAAGAAAAAAAAAGAAGATGAGGAAGAGTAGGAGGAGTAGAAGGAGGAAGAGGAGCAGGAGGAGGAGGAGGAGGAGAAGGAAGAGGAGGAAGATGAAGAAAAAGAAAAAGAAGAAGAGGAGGAGGAGGAAGAGGAGGAAGAAGAAGAAGAAGAAGAAGAAGAAGAAAAAGAAAAAGAAGAAGAAGAAGAAGAAGAAGAAAAAGAAAAAAAAGAAGAGGAGGAGGAAGAAGATGAAGAAAAAGAAAAAGAAAGAAGATGAGGAAGAGAAGGAGGAGTAAGAGTAGTGAGAAAGGGAGGGGGGAGGAGTTCGAAGAGGAGGAGGAGGAGGAGAAGGAGGAGGGGTAAAGGAGGTTGAGGAGGGGGAGGAGAAGGGTAGGAGGAGGGGTGTAAGAGGGTGAGTGAGAGGAGGAGGAGGAAGAAGAGGAATTCAGAAGAAGATGAAGAAGAAGAAAAGAAAGAGGAAGAAGAAGAAGAAGAAGGGAAAAGGAAGAAGAAGGAAAGGAATAGCAGTAGGATGAGGGGAGAGAAGAAGGAATAGCAGTAGGAGGAGGGGAGAGAAGAAGGAATAGAAGTAGGAGAAGGAGATAGAAGGAGAATAAGAATGAGTAGAAGAATAAGAAGAAGAAGAAAAAGAAAAAGACGAAGAAGAAGAAAAAGACAAAGAGGATGAAGTACAGGTCGATGAGAAAATGATATGTATTATAGGGAGGAATAGGAAGAGGACACGGCTAGTAATAAAGTGAAAAATTGGCTAATCTGTGATCTATGAATAGCTTCATTTGTGGAGTTATCTAGTTGCAATCAGTGTGATGCGCAATATTGTACTGTAATAACAATCAGGATATATGATCATAGAGTGTATTTGAATATGTATGACGTGGGTCTTCAAATCAGCACTGTAATCAAATTCATTACAAGCAGACAGACAGACGTTGATTGCACTACATTACTCATCATTGCCCTACAAATGTAGCTATTATCGACGAAAATAGTGCTTTTCACATCATAGAATATCAAAGAGGTAGACAGTAGAGGATATTAGATCAAGAAACTACGGAATAACATAGTTATCAATTGATTACAAGTTACATTCCAAGTAATCTTCTATACTTACTAGTTATATTATCTCATCACAAATAAGGGTATACAAATAAGACTACTTGATTTTCTTTCAAGGGCTACTGTGATTGAGTGACAAGACTGTGTAACACAAACTAGTTGTGTTATGATAAAAATAAAAGATCACTTGATATTTTATTGTGTTCTATTGAATGATAGGCTACTAGTAGTTCTGTGAACAGTAGACCTCACGCAGTATTCTCATCCACAAGTACCAGATGTCAACTGTTTTAAATGTTAACAAACTCAGTTCACGTTTGAATTTGTATTTCATATGATATAATTCATCCAGTTCCGTGATGATCTTTCTATCTGATGAAAATTAATTTTTTATAATCAAAAATATTATAATTTCTCCAGCATTATTTGGTTCATTTGTTTATTTTTATTCACCTATTACATTAGTTTTTTCGCATGTGAGAATATTGATACTGATGGGCACGCATAATAATACCATGACTGCAAAACAAAATATTGAAACCAAAGACCATAAAGCTGCGATTGGACCAAATTTATTAAAAAAATGTTAATAACTCAATCCTTTTAGATTATATTAGATTGAACATAACTTATCATACACATGATGAACATATGTGTTTGTCAACTTCCGTTCAATCTAATAGAATCTGTAAGGATTAAGTTATAACCATTTTGTTAATAACTTTGGTGTAAACCAGCTTAAAGATGCATACCTCTTTAATGTCTTTGATTGAAACTATAGACCTTATACAAATACAGTAATAGACTGGCTTCTCCACACATCTGTGTAATCACTTGTCAGCTGATTTATGATGAATAATTCTATAGTCTGATTTTTACTCTAATATTGGCATATGAAGGAGGCTCCTTTTTCTTTTATATTATCCTTGAAATGCAAAATTTCCAAAAACCTTGTATATACGTCGACGCGCAATTTAAAAAGGAACATACCTGTCAAATTTCATGAAAATCTATTACCGCGTTTCGCCGTAAATGCGCAACATATAAATGTATAAACATATAAACATTAAAAAATTAAGAGGAATGCCAAACCGTCGACTTGAATCTTAGACCTCACTTCGTTCGGTCAACTAATCTACGCACTCTTGCAACTTTCTTATGTGCATTCATTGAAATTTCGTTAGATCTAGAGAAAAAATTGATGACTACGTTACCTTACTGAGATAATAATCGATTGGAAGTAAAGCTCACCTGAAAAAAAGGAAAATTCAAATTAGTATAACCCATGAGTGATAGAAATGTAAAGTACCTACTGGATTCCTTAACACTACATCATAGATGTAGTCGATGACAGTAGTGATGTAGTCTATGATGTAGTCTACATCATAGATGTAGTATAGATGTCGTCGATTCATCACAGTGACTACATCACTGGATTCATCAACACTTTTAGATGATTCGTCATCTAGCTAAACTAAAATGGGTGTCATTCATATTGTCATATGAATGGTATTTCATATGTGCAAGTATTTCAACTTTTCGTTATGTGTGTAAATTATATAAAATAATCTAAACATTTCGAAAAATATCAACGTACTGCCATTTGAAAGCCAAAACCATTACTCATATTGTTTTATATTGTACTATTGTTTAGTGCAATGGGTCTATCGAGTCCTAGCACGTCATAAAAACACCAATCAATCAATCAATCTTTCCTTTAAAACATAATTAAACATAACCTTTTAGATTATGTTCATCTAATTGTATTCAAAGACAATTTGAAATGTAGCAGATTTGAGGAACTCACACCAAAATGTATCAACATTTTAGATTATGTTCATCTAATTGTATTCACAAGACAATTTGAAATCTAGCAGATTTGAGGAACTCACACCAAAATGTATCAACATTTTAGATTATGTTCATCTAATTGTATTCAAAGACAATTTAAAATCTAGCAGATTTGAGAAACTCACACCAAAATGTATCAACATTTTATGTGTTAAATAGGCTTCCTTTCGATTTTCTAACTCTGGATTGTAGGTTGAATTCTCATCAAAATCAATTACAAAGTCGCACTAAATCGCATTCACATTCTTTCGTCTTATTTCTCACCATGTCCTAACAAAACACATTCACTATAGACTGAGTATCTGGCGGGAAACAAATTACACTAAATGACGAGCAACCCGAAAACGCACATTCTAGTGATAATGGCAAAAGAAAAGACAGGAAAGGATGAACTTCCTGTGCAAAACGGCCAACAAACAGTTGGTAATGAGAGGAAGAGAGAGGAGAATACAGTTAGTAATGAGAGGAAGAGAGACGGGAATAGAATGGAGAGGAGAAGGAAACGAGAGAATGGAAACTAATTTTAAAGGAAAACACACAATTTACAACGTAACTTGCATGTAGCCTTCGCACTTGTTTCTCACTTTAAAAGCCACAAAAAGACGTAGATTAGTGAGGAAGGGATGGAGGAAGAGGAACGGAGTTTATAGAAGGATGAAAGAGGTAGAGGGAGATAACAGGACCATAAGTAAAGGAAAAAGGAAGAAAGGAAACTAATAAAAGGATGAAAGGAATAGATGAAAAGGAGACAAAGGAAAGAATAAAGGAACAGAGAAAACTAATAAAAGGATGAAAGAAATAGATAAAACAAAAGATGAAAAGGGCTGATGAAGATGAAAATGAAAAAAATACAGATCTAGAATAATAAGAAACAGATCCCACTACAGTGTTTATTTTTCGGGCAGCAGAATCATTAGAGCCACGTTTGTAATTCGAATGTCTGATATTTTTTCAAAAAGGGTTTGCACCAAGGCAGGATTTGCCACTCAGCTAGGCACATACCAAGCCAGTGTCTAGAGGAGACACGTCCCAGGGCGGATATAGGAAATACAAAGCAAAGTCAAACGTTGGAAAAATATTGGACGCGGCCTTATAGCAACACTTACTTCATACTGTTAGCATTCCTCATATCATAAATATCACCCATTCAACTCATGCTAAAACTTAAAATTAAATCTCTCAAAAGAGATACAATTAAAATGACAATTATAAATGAAACTAAGATTGAAAAATCTGGTGTGGTACACTCACACAACTTTCCTTGCTCATTGATCTAAAAGCCTCATTCTTAAACGAGGATAATTTAGGGGAATAACATTATGCCGATTGGCGTCTAAATAACTACGATTATACTATTGTAATTGTGTTCAGAGTACATTTTCCTTTGTTTGAATTATGAAATTTCAGGATTTTTTAAAAGTTGTCATTTTCGAGAAAATCGTGATAGAAATTTAACAAGATTCATTCTTCTCAGGAATATTACGGAGCTCCTGCAATTTTCCAAGAAATGAGACTCATGTCAGTTGATAGGGCTTATAAATAGCTATCTGAAGAAAATCATTAGAGCCGTTTTCGAGAAAACCGTGAAAAACATGGTTTTTTAGTAATTATCCGCCATTTTTCTCAAGAATATTACGGAGCTCCTGCAATTTTCCCAGAAATGAGACTCATGTCAGTTGATAGGGCTTTTAAATAGCTATCTATGGTATAAATTTGAAGAAAATCGTTAGAGCCGTTTTCGAGAAAACCGTGAAAAACGTGGTTTTTTAGTAATTATCCGCCATTTTTCTCATAAATATTATGGAGCTCCTGCAATTTTCCCAGAAATGAGACTCATGTCAGTTCATAGGGCTTATAAATAGCTATCCATGGTATAAATTTGAAGAAAATCGTTAGAGCCGTTTTCGAGAAAAACGTAAAAACATGGTTTTTTAGTAATTATCCGCCATTTTTTCCGCCATCTTGAATTGAATTTTATTGAATTTCTTATTGTCGTGTCCTCATGGTATAAGGACCTTAAGTTTAAATTTCAAGTCAATCGGTTAATTAGAAATGGAGTTATCGTGTTCACAGACATACACACATACACACACACACACACACACACACACACACACACACACACACACACACACACACACACACACACACACACACACACACAACACACACACACACACACACACACACACACCACACACACACACAACACACACACACACACAGACCAACACCCAAAAATCATGTTTTTGGACTCAGGGGACCTTGAAACGTATAGAAAACTTGAAATTGGGTACCTTAATTTTTTTTGGAAAGCAATACTTTCCTTACCTATGGTAGTAGGGCAAGGAAAGTAAAAAAGAAAGAAACTAAGGCGGGATGCACACCGGAGAAACGCGTTTCGTGAAAAAGTTTCAGGAAACGTGAAACGAAAGTTGCTCGCAATCGACTGATAAGATTAAGCAGGGAACGTTTCTTTTGTATGCATGCGCGAGTGAAACGGATTGCATGAGACAAGTTTCATGAAAGAGGGCTTCACGAAATGCGTTTCTCCGGTGTGCATCCCGCCTTCGATTGAGATGAAACTAAGTGATAAAACCTATTTTTATCAAAAATGGAAAACATAATTTACAAAAGAAAGATAATACAATTGAAAGAAAAATAAATTAATTTGAGATTAATTG
Source organism: Nilaparvata lugens (assembly GCF_014356525.2). Taxonomy (NCBI): domain Eukaryota; kingdom Metazoa; phylum Arthropoda; class Insecta; order Hemiptera; family Delphacidae; genus Nilaparvata; species Nilaparvata lugens. The sequence goes on from NC_052509.1 coordinate 1,589,359, forward strand.
ATCAGTTGATTTTACTTTTATCAAAAATGAAAATTAAGTATGAGATCGATTACAGTATAAGTATGAAACCGATTACAACTAACCAATAGAGCTGAGATACAGCTAACAAGAAAGCATTAATTCACTCTCTATAATAACGACCAAAAGGAGAATTCAACCAATCACAATCGAACCAATCAGGGAGTAGCTATTCCGTCGTCATGGCGACAGCCAATGGGACCTCAGTAGCAGAGAATTCAACCAATCACAAGCTAACCAATTAGAGAGCAGAAATTATGTTGTGGCGACAGTTGATGATAAGTGAGTAGGTAAATTCAACCAATCACAAGCTAACCAATAAGAGAGAAGCAGGATCACTTGACTGAAGAAAGTCAAAGTTGAAGTTTTCAACTGTTGAAAATTTTAAAACAATTTTACTACATTTCAAAAATTATTATGCGAAGTTAGATAAAGCTAAGAACAATAATGTTCATGGAAGAGAATCTTCCACTCAAGAGTTTGGCTGTAAACAACTTGAAAAGATTAAACAGTAAAACATGATATCACAATCTACAGATGGAAACCCTGTTTTGTAGCTGTTGTTTTCCTTGTTGTCAATATTTGCAGTAGCAGGGGTGATTTACAGCATTTAATTGGGATTTTCGTTTAATAATAATTAATTTCACATTCGTATTACATGAACAAATACAAATACATCCGACATGAAAAATATCAATAAATCAAACTCAAACATGTATTCGCATAAATAATAGCTGACTACACTAATCACTTCACATACTATTCAATATGACGTATGAACACGCTATAAAGTGCATTAGACCGGTTGCTATTCCATATCCATATACGGATTTATCTCACTTTTAATTTTTTATTAGCAGGTCGGTAAGAACCAAAGAGATCCCACGACGTACATGCTATTTTTAACATGTATGTGGGAAAAATAGAACAATAAGAGCCGCTCAGTTTCTCCTTATCGACTGCTTTAAAATAATAATTATTGTTATCACAACAAATAGAAACTCTCAATGTCGTTATTCATTCACTAACAATTGAATAGGCTTTAGATTGTACGGTGTCACAAGAGTCTTTCCGAGTCAAAGTCTTGATTCCAGTTAAATAATACAGTTTATAGAAGCTGTTCTCTTGATAGATAGATAACTTGAGTTTATCTCGATCACCAAGGAACGTTTTTGGTTTTTTAGGTTTCAGCTCTGAATATTGAACTCGTATATAAATGGAATCGCTGTAGGTACAAAGATAAATACAAAATTGACTCTAGCTTCCTAAAATTGGAAAAAGCAAATTGTCTCCACAGTAAAACTCTACTTATTATCAGAGTCAGACAATCCAATCATGGTACTGTTCTTGTACTTCTCGAATCAAAAAAGAATAATCATTTCTAAATATAATTCAATTTTAAAACCCCGTTTTTCTAAATACAAAGTCTGAATCTACTCTTTTCCGAGTGCTAAGTCTGTTTCATTGGTGCTGCAGGTGCATTGACTTGAGCAGCAGGTTACTGGGTCCTCCAAGGTCAGGTGCAGCAGTGGAGAAGAGGAAACCAGAAAAGGAAAGAAGCAGACAACAGCTGCGTGAATGCAGACGACAAACCACTCTTGTGCGCATGCGTAAAATGTGAACGTTTTGGTATTATCACTAGACTACTTGATTCTCCGGTCTCTGCTCTAGATTTGGTGCTTGCTTGTCCGTGTACCATGAACTCAGAGTGACCTCATCCCTACTGGATTCACAATCCTGTTCATTCTCATTTTCTAATCTTTTAAAATGAATCAATTATATAAAATATTATTCCTAATATGGGCTATTATAAATTTTAGGATAACTTCTGATTGAATCCTTCCTAAGTCAATGAGTCTTGACTAAAGTCAAGCTCAAGTTAAGGACTTCCTCAGACAAAAGTTGATAACAACGAAATTGAAACAAAATACAGAGCTTCAATAAAAATGAAAATTTGAAAGTGTGAAATATTCGATGTCCATACAGGCTAAGCGATGAGTTAACCATAGCTATGCAACATAATTATGTACTATTATTTATTTCAAATTTATTTATACATACAATATCATTCTCAATTATGAATGATTGAGAAAGGAGCCCACAACTGTTCCCTTCCCAAATTCAAATAGAAATTGTCCAAAAATAGGTTATTTTTATCTATTCTTATTCTTTGGTCAACTCAGTCAATCCCGATTCTATTATATTTGTTTCTTCCATTATAAAGTAAATTCCTTATTTCTAACATGTGCACAACATGCTCTTGCTAATTCACCAGTTCTTATTCTATAGTTCAAAGCAGCCAAATCAATTTCCATAAAATTATTTAGATTCTTCCATTATCAGAGAAATGTCTTCTCTCTGAAATGTGCACCAGCTAATGAAAATTTACCTGTAAGTGTGGGTTTTTGTATCTAGAACAATATAAATTTGTAGTCACTAGTTAATCTATAGTCTATACTACAGTAGGTAAGAATTTATTCTTGCAATTATTTCCAGTTAATGTACTCGATTTATTGTAGTTACTTGTTACTAGATAAAAGTAGTTACAAGTTACTTGATAGATGTAGTTAGTATTTGATTTCTTGTAGTTACTTGTTTCTTGACACAAGTAGTTACAAGTTACTTGATGGTTATTTATGTAGTTGCTCTCAACAGCTACACTGTTTCCAAACCTAAGAAAGGTTAGGGTTCTGCGGTTACAAGTGCCTTGATAGTATTGTATTATCAGACAAAACTACTATAAAACTACAGCTGCATTCTGTGGTATTATACTTTCTAGTTATCTGATAATATGTAGTTACAAGATAAGACACTTGACTATTGGGCGCCAAGACATAAGTAAGGTTAGGGTTTCGCAGTTACTACATCCTTGATGGTATAAAGTTACAAGCAATTCAATGGTACATAGTATCTAGTTATCTGATAATATGTAGTTACAAGATGGGACACTAGGTGATTGGGCGCCCAAACACGGTCTGAATACGGTAATAACGGTGCAAACTGGCGAATCAACGTTTCGGTTTGTAATTTGGCAGCAATTTGGTCGCAAGCGTCTTGGTCAGTGATCGCACTGCACTGCTCAGTCACAGTCATTCCGTTCGCATTGCCACAAGCGACTCTAAACATCGATGATTAGTTGCACGAGCGACTGAATGACTAGTCATAGTCAACACAGCACACGCGATCGCAGAAACGCGACTGGCGATCAGTTTTGATTGATGATTAAAGAAACAGAGTTAGGAGGATGATACTTTGGTTTAGGTGCTTTTTGAGAAAAATCAATTATGGCTTCACCTGGCGATTTAGTTATTGAATACTAGGAATTTCAATGATAATGTGATTCCAGGTGGAAGGTTTTTTTTTGGAAAAAATCAATTACGACCGCACCTGAAGATTTGTTGATTATTGACTTACGTACCTGAGGTATTAAGTTACTTTGATATCAATAAAGGTGACTGATGATTATGGTTATCTGTTGAACATGACTGTTGGAATCTAAAGGATGAGAGGATGATTTCGAGAAAGAAATTGGTATTGGAGGGAAATTTTTCTTTCTTTTGATATTTTTATCGTACCTAGTTGTTCTAACTCACTGCCGGCGCACAAGTTGTTCTTTGCTGGTAAGACCATATTGATAATACTCTTATTCTATTAATTTGTATATAATTTTCATGGTAAATTATTTTGAATTAGAATTTGAAATAAATTACGACCTTACCTGACGATTTAGTTGTTTCACGTGAACTGACATTTTAATTGGATATGAATGGGTAGTACCCATGACTGCAATGAATTGCAATGATAGTACAATAAGAAATGTATGGAAGAATTGTAAAAGCCGGTTGATCTAACGTCAATATTATGGTCTATATTATATTCATATGGTCAATATTATATATTTATAATCTATGATAAATTTTAAGGAATTCAAAACTGACATTAATATATTACTACTTGATGATCGGCCGAAACATTTTTACTATCATTAATTCAATATTTGTAACTGATTATTTACAACAAAACGTTCTCCAATACTGATTCGCAATGATTGACTTGTAGTTTTAGTAGCTTGTAGTTATTGTAATAGGCTAATTGCATTTTATTCCTGTCGTAGGTGAAGATTATTCTCAATTAGAATATTTACATCATGACATTCAAGCCTTTTGTAAATAGATTGTGAATTTCATTACGGAAACATTCATTGGTGTGCTACAAATGCGTATGTAGGTCAAAAGTTTTTGTCATGTTCATTACGTCAATATTTATAGTAAATTATAAATCCAAATAGAGTGTTTAAAAATACCTTATTTAGCTCCAAACTTTATTTAACCCAATTTATAAAAAAGCATTGCTCCAAATCTGACCCTCTGATATCCAAATTATTCAAATAATGATAACATAATTCTATAGGTTTGTCATTCACTTTGTAGAATTGGACCAATTTATAAAAAAAATATTTTTCATAACAATACACAGTACAACAAATCTAGTTGGTTCTCCACAAATGAAATAATCTTATGAAATATTCTGTTCTCCTTTGTCACCTGCATTGTATTGAAATACTTGCTTTAAACAATAGAACAATAAATAACTGCTGTTGGCAAGTATTCTTCTTGCTTTACAACTGTTGTTTTTGTAATAATCCCAACAAATTACATATTTCACCATACATAGTTATTGAATGATTCTATAAAGGAATGCTACCATTCAGATAACATCAAGTTTTATGTTCAAATACAGTCAAATTACAGAATCGCAAGATTTAGGGAAAACTACTTCATCAGTTGTTTCTAAACAGATCACAGTCAAATTTATTTATTTATTCTTCTCTTCTTCATGTGCCGTCTCCATGGCGGAGGTTTGCTATCATGATGACAATTTTCATCCTGCTTTCTTTCAGCTGACTTGAAAAGTTCATTTGAGGTGCACTTGAACCTATTTATTTATTAGGTTAGCAAAAACAATACAACGATCGGAAAAGAAAAAACAGGCTATTGTCCAAAACTTCTTCAAATTGATAAAAAAAAAGAATAACAAGGGTTGATGGAAAATTCACTTTATCAGTTAATTGTTTCTAAACAGGAACATCTAAAATAAGTATAACAAGTTTAGAATCAAGGTACCTAGATTTAGAATAACTTATAAGTTCAGAACAAGTCCCGGGATTTGAGGTAATGAAACAGAAACAGGCTTTCAATTGAACAGTGATAAATCAAGATAGGGTACTTGAGTAGGTGAGGAAATGGAAACTTCAATTCCATGACTCATGATTGGTTGACTCATTGGGATTGAAAGGTCATTCTCTCTTCAACTGCAATGCATAGAATGCAGCAGAAACGCAATTACATGCAATGCAGGTAGAGAGTTTATATTGCAGTTAGAAGTTGATTGTAATAAGCGAACCAATTAAATTTCTGACCGCGTTCTATTCCGCAATTAGAATTTGATTGCAGTTGATGACTTATTGATTGATGAGTTTGAAAAATTCTTCCACGGCGATTATTTCTTCTGTTAGAAGCCGCTTGATAAAATGGAGAATGATTTTTGTCATGAAATTAAGTCTAACACAGTAGGTTTGTAGTAGGCTATCACTCAAATCAAATCACTTTTCATTCTTCGAAATGCACTCTACAATCAATTTTAATTGCATTAAAATTACAAGAATACCGCTAAAAGAGAATACATCTGTGTGTAGGGGTGAAGTAGTATGATATAAGTAGTATTTTGTAATGTGTATACTATGCTTATGTAATGTTTCACAGGAATATCATAGACTATTACTAGGATTTTTTATTATAAAATATTACAGTATATAGTATAGAGGTATTTATCCTCTTTTCTTTCTTTTCATCACACCCCACCATGAAGCCTGTTTTTTGTATTTTATTAGAAATTTAATTTTTGATTGTGTTGTTTTGTATTTTGATTTCTATTGTGTATTTTGTGTTGAATTAAATAAAATTATTGATTGATTATTGAATGATTGATAATATAGTATAGATTATAGTAAATATAGACAACCAGTTCAGACTCCTTCCAAGAGAACAGATTTATAGAGAAATAGAACCAATAACTGACACAATGCACAAAAAGATAATTTCTTTCTTTGGACATATTCTTAGAACCCCAGCGAGTCGATTGTTAAGAAGACTTATTGGAACATTCATGAGTGCGAAAACAGACACAGCCACAATTCCTTGGCTTGTGGGAATAAAAAAAGACATATTGGAACTAAATTTAACTATTGACTATGTCAAAAATCGCTCAACAATTTATAGGGAAACCATCACTGACAGAAAGAGGATCTTATCAATTAAAAGAAGACAACAGGTTTGTTCAGATGAATTGAGAAAAGAAAGATCTGACAGAAAAGGTACTGGGAAGAAAAGAAGAGAATTGAAGCGAATAAACGAAGAAAGAGGACCAACCAGAGACAGAGACTACAGTGATCCTATGTGGGTGGTCATAAAATCAATGAAAATAAAATACAATATAGTATAGTATATCATAATATAGTTCCTTTTTGGTAATATATTTGTGGTAGCCTATTTGAATGAATTTTTATTCGGTTGAATATCCAATGCTTATCCATTCCAAACACTTCCAGATGTTCATGAGCCAATCAAAGGTGTGGAAAAATTCCAAACCACTTGGTACTCATGGGAGTCAATCATCTATACTTCTCCAGTATTTCCCTTGGGCACGAGATATCATGTTTTTTGTTATTTTGACCAGGGCCGAACGGAAATGAGGCGTTTTGAACAGGAAACAAGCCGTAGCTTCACAGGTCTGTCTATTCACTTGGTTGATAGTCCACGTCGAAGCCGAGCCATTACCAAACTCCTTTCAGTTTTAATGAGGCCTTGGCTACGTCAACTCTCATCCTTGGTTCATCATTCTTCAATGATGAAGAGATACATAAATCGAAGTTTTCAAATCAATATATTTATTCATTAAAATATAAAAATAGTGCAAGTCCATTGGATAGTCATATTCATAAATATATTTCTAAAGGGCTAGTAGATGGTTTTATTATATAAAATCACTAGTTACAGAAACACAGAATTATGTATTTTTGAAATTATCAACATTAGAATACACGACTGCAAAACCTCAAAGCGACATTTACATCAATTTACATGAATTCATATCAAACCATTAATAAGAGGATGACTTATTAACTGCGAGTTGTAAATAATTAATTATCAATTAGTAAAATGAGTAGAACACTATCATTTACTGATTAAAACTGAGGTTTTGGAAGATAATGTATTTCTATTAAATCAACTATGTTTTTCCATAGTTGTAGTTGCAACATGATATGTAAAATTCTATAAGGTAGTGTAGATAAAATGTAGGAGCTATGTGATCTGAAAACTAGCTGTAATCCCTAGACCTTAGCATGATCGAACTTTGCTAGTAGTGTCGTTCAAAATCCCGCTATTCTTTTCGAAATTTCTTTGACCCCTTGTGTTCCCTACTAATTTAGAGTTGTTGCTGGTGATACAACAAGTGAGGGATAGTTTAATGTATTTGATGAGTAAGTAGAGCGAGAAAGATAACAAATTAGATTGAAAGATTGAAAGAGTTAATTGTGTGTTCTTCACCAAAGATAACTCACGATGACATAAGTAAGAGAAAAACGATGGAGGGACCATGGATTAAAATAGAAAATAAAAGAGATAGATGATTGCAGATTACAAGCAGCGAAAAATTAATAGGCGTTACTATTTGACTTGTGTTGCTAGCGTGTAGTAGGTTATCGACCCTGGTTAACAGTGGTCAGTGAGTCAGTGTGAGTGCAATCTCTACTTTTCTGGCTTCTTCAGCCCAGTCTTTTATTTTCAATTGCAGCTAGATCTCCCCCGATGAATTAAATAGCATGCTGTTTCACGTTACAATCAATTGATTGAAGCTTAAGTAAGGTTTCAACAATAAAGCTCTTGTTTTCAACACGCGTTGGGGCTTAGGATATGAACATTTGAGGTAATTTTAGAAGGTTATACCATAGAGAAACAATAGCGTAAGTAGATATCCCATGGTATAGGGAATTTATGTCGCAACTTTTACTGTTATCTCAAGCCGATTACTGTCGATTATTGTCAATTTTTACTGTTTTGTTGGGGTGATAGTGTATGAACAGCACTTTTTGAGAGACTACAAGCGTCACACAGCTGCATGGGTAAGAACTACGTGAACTATCGGCTTGGGATAACAGTAAAAGTTGCGACATAAACGCCCTATACCATGGGATATCTACTTATGCTATCGTTTCTCTATGGTTATACGCACTTGAAACCGAACTTGAAAGTAAAATAGATTGGTTATTGATGAAGAAAACATTGATTAAAATTGGATCATAAAAATATAAATAAATTTATTCTTCACACAAAATCCTAGAGTTTAAGTCGCTTATGAAAACGAGACGTGGAAATTCTATATTCAGAAAATGGGATAAACAGAATAGATTCAGGACCATAAAAGTGTACACAATACAGTATACTATGATTGAAGTAGTATGTGTTGATGAATTGGGTACCCCAGATACAAACCTAAATCTAGTAATATAAAATCAGAATCTGGAAAAACGTTACACTTTTAATGTTATATTCTAAAATAATGTATATTGTATGCTCAATTAACATTCATTTATTAATATAGTTGAATACAAAAATGCATACAACGACGCTCAACGTTCACAATGTAGGAGAAGCATTGCATGAAGCATTGAAACATAGAGAAGCATTGTTCAAGATATTGATTGCATGTTGAAAATTGCATTGTCTATGCAATATCAATATTCAAGTGCATTGTTCTAGAAGAACTTTAGAATACCATCAACATACAACACGCTTACCTCAACAACACAACTTGGCAAAAGTTCAAGACGCCTATGGAAACGAGACAAGAATATTGTATACTCAGAAAATGGGATAAAGCGTCAAATCCCCTAATAATTTTTCATCTGTCATCATCTTCCCATTTCCCATGCACAAATCTAGGGCTAATCGTGGGCTTCACCCCAACAAAAAAAAACAATAGTCTAAGAAAGTTGGGAGGAAGAGAGAGAGATAGATAGATAGATAGATAGAGAGAGAGAGAGAGAGAGAGAGAGAGATAGAGAGAGACACTCACACTTCATTTTGTTTCCAAACAGATGAGAGAAATAGCTGAAAATAATTTATGAAACAAGAGAGAGATATCAACTCTGTTCTAGACATAATCGAGTAAGACAGAGAGCATTGTTATCAGCGTGATTAAATCCTGGAGAAACAAAGATGAGAGATATGGCTGAGAGAAAATGCAGGCTGGTTGATCGCTTGTTGTAAATTTCAGTCAGGTATATTTAGAACGGTATTCGCGGTGACAGTTACCTCCCTTCTCCTTCTTCTTCATCCTCCTCCTATTCCACCCTCTTTGTCAACTCCTCAACATCTCCTCCCAATCGTTATGTCTCCTCTCTATTAGTAGCTGATCCTCTCTTCCTATGCTTTATTCATAGCTTTATGTTTTTGTGATCATCAAGCTACTCTTCAACCATTTCTTCTAATTTATCTTCTACCTCTTATTCATTCTCTCGTTCTACTGTTTCTTATGCCATCACCTTCTCATCTTCTTCCTCTCCTCCTTTTATCCGCTTGGTCCTCCTCAGCCTCTACACCATCTTCTTCCTCTGCATTTTTTATTTTATCATCCTCTTTATGTAGATGCATAACAATATTATCTATTCTATCTATAGTTATTCAACTTGCTGTTTTTCATATCTTATACAGCTCAATAATTATTTTCTTAATTTATATTTTGTAAATTCATCTATAATTTTGCTGTATTGTAAGCTATTGTATATAAGTGTATAAGCCAGTGTATATATTGTAATCTACATAAATAAAGTACTCAATCAATCAATCAATCAATTTCTTAATTTATATTTTGTAGATTCATCTATAATTTTGCTGTATTGTAAGCTATTGTATATAAGTGTATAAGCCAGTGTATATATTGTAATCTACATAAATAAAGTACTCAATCAATCAATCAATCAATTTCTTAATTTATATTTTGTAAATTCATCTATAATTTTGCTGTATTGTAAGCTATTGTATATAAGTGTATAAGCCAGTGTATATATTGTAATCTACATAAATAAAGTACTCAATCAATCAATCAATCAATTTCTTAATTTATATTTTGTAGATTCATCTATAATTTTGCTGTATTGTAAGCTATTGTATATAAGTGTATAAGCCAGTGTATATATTGTAATCTACATAAATAAAGTACTCAATCAATCAAGCAATCCCAATTCATCTTCCTCATCATCTTCCACTCCCCTTTCCTCCTCATGCTACTCATTTTCTCACTCTCTCTCCCTCATGAATCCAATCAACATCCCCTATCAGCATACTCGATTTTGACAATCACATATTATGAAGAATTGAGGTAGAAGAAGAGGAGAAAGTAATCGAGAAGAAGAAAGTAGAGGGGAAGGAGAATGAGAATGTAGATTTGAGGTAGCCCACAACAGAGCATCGTCATCATCATCATGATAATCACCAACATCATCATGCAAACTAAGTTAGCTCTCTGGCTGTATTCACGTGGATGTGGTCTAGTTGGGGGGGGTGTTAGAGGGGTGGTTAGGAGGGAGTGGATGAGAAACCCCCTTTCACAGCTATCAACCAAAAATGGATCGTTTTGGGAATACTGATTCCACAACAGAAAACAGCACTTGAAGCTCACCAGTGATTGTTCACATTTTCGTGAAAAATCTCTCAATAACAATAGGCTGGGTACTTGAAACTAAAAAATTAATTATATTTTCATTACATCTGTGGCTGGGGTTATACCAAACAAGCGAATGCTTGTTATGAACAAAGATTAATAAAAATAATTAACCTGTGTTAATTATTTTTATTAATTAACCTGTGTTAATTATTTTTATTAATATATATTAATTAGCATTTGATAATATATACATATATTTTTTATATAATTTAATAATATAAATTAATTAGCATTTGAATCAATGCATTCTCTATTTAATTCCATAACCATAATCTGTAATTAATAAAAATCTGGAAACCAGTTGAAAAGATCTTATGAGAACTAACATTGAATTCATACACTTTTGGAGACATAATTTATCATGCTTCTCATAATATGTTGGGTTTTATACTCGTACTCTAGCTCTATGCTCGGTTGGTCTAACCCCACCCTAACAAATATGCGATAATTGATTCGTGAATTGTTAATGTGAAAGTAAATAGGAGAGAAAACAAGAAAAATGTTGGAGAGAATGTTTATGAAAAACAAGAGATTGAAGTTGGAGAAGAAAATTAAAGTGAAAAAAATAATATTAAATAAGGCCTCAATTAAATCAGAATAGAAGTGATGATATGAATGAGGGAAAGGAGGAGACGCAGGAGAGCGGAAAAGGTGGAAGGAGAAAAAGGCAAAGGAGAAGGAGAAGAAGGAAAAGAATACGAAGAAAAAATTATGAGAAGGAGGGGAAGAAGGAAGTTTAAGAGGTGTAGGAAGAAGAGGAAGAGACGTGAGAAGAAGGGGAAGAGGAGAGAGAGAAAAGGAGAAGGAGGATAACAATTAGAAGACTTATGAGGGATGGAAGTAGGGGGAGGAAGAGGAGGAGGAGTATGAGAAGAAGAAGAAGAAGAAGTAAGAGAAGAATAAATAGAAGTACTGTAGTTTAAGATGAATCAGAAGATGCAGATGTTGAAGAGGAGGCCAATGATGAGACTAATATGACGAACAGCGGGACACTAAAATCCGTTATCATATCTTGTCTCTGTCATTCTCAGCCATAGCTGATGATGACTAACCACTTCCCTCTCCCAACTCCCCTCTCTCTCTCCATCCAAAGCTGGTAGCCTCAATCCAACGCCCATCAGACAAAGACAGCGAATATCATGAATAAAACCATACCAAGATTCACTTGAAACTATCAACATTAGTTAAATGGGGAGCATAGATGCTATTCATAGGGAATTCTGACAGTTGTTGCCTAGACATGAGGTCAGGAGGTCGCGGCGGCTTTAGTGGTGCTTTAGGAAAGCTCTGAATGTCGTGTTCCATCAAGTTAATGTTCTACTGTGCATGTCATCTCGTCTGCTTTTAAAATGCAGTATTATTCAAACAGTAATGAAACTATGTCCTGGTTTATGAGCTTCGTTTTCCGATCAACAAGCACATTATGAGCTGAACAAGCATCTGAAATTATTCTCCCTATTTTTATGGAAAGCTCGATAACTTACTAACCAGAAATACAGTCTAGAATGATGATAGCTAAGAAGATATCTTTGCATAATACTAAAAAATATTGCCAGCCTAGGGATAATAAATCAGTAAGTAGATAATATTTCTGCCATTAAAAATGTGTATATTCAACAAATTTTAGGAGGGATCCGAATTTTGAACCTCTTAGAAGTGATTTTGAGAGTCCTAACAGAGAGTGACGGATATTATAAAATAAACTCTTGTTGCACAAATCGATTGAGTCACAAGCCACTACTCTAATTTCTTAATTAAATTTTTGATTGCTATAATAAAGCACGGTTGCATAAAAGCCTGTTAAAAATAGCAATTTAATTTAATCAATTATTCTTTGCATGTACATTTTTTACAATGTTTGGCAGTTCGTCATAATAAAAACTAACAACAATTGTTCATAAATATAAACAACAAAAAACACAACAAGAAGATCAAGTAGTCTATCAATCAATTAGTTAAAAAACAATCATTCATAAAATAATCATATCAATCATAAAAATGATCAAGATTAAACGCCACAAAGACCATTCAGAGAAGGCTTTTTGAAAACAAAGCTTCTTTGATTGGTTCTAATTTAATCACGATTAAAGTTTAACAGACGTTTGTGCAGCTGGGACTAAAAGTATTACTTGTACTTGGATGAATCACAGAAAAGAGAAACGTTGTCATTACTCAGTGGTTGAATGAAAACCAACTTGTCATGAGTATTTCCAGAAATTACATAAAACGCCCAAGTTAAAACCGATAAATGTCATTCTTCAGAGGATGACAATACAAAGACAAAAAGATTGTCAACTTTACCACTCTCCACTAGTTCAGAGAAAACGATGAAAAATTGATAGGTGGAAAATCAAAGTATGAACGAAAAAACTGGTCATGATTCCTTCAGAAACTTCATAAAACGGCCTAATTGAAATCCAGGAATGTCCTTCTTGGGAAGGTGGGACTACAATAAGGAGGATTCAATAGTTCAGTGAAAATAATGAAAAATAGGTGGGTGAAAAATCAATGATAAATCAAACAGCAAGCCAAATCCGGTGAGGCGGAAATGCATTGATTGTCATTCTCTCTCACTCTCTCTCTCTCTCTCTCTCTCTCTCTCTCTCTCTCTCTCTCTCTCGGTGGGTGGGTGATGCCATTCTCACACTGAAGCCGATAATAGAACCGGCCAAATTAGACCATCAATCGGCAGACAGGAAAATCAATTTATAAGCCAATTGTCACGCTTCCAGCCGGAAAATCTGTTGCTACTTTAAACACGGTGCAAGAGTTTCATAGTTCCAGAAAAAACAACTTATGGCAATTGGATATTATACAATCATTTTACAGCTTAGGAAGGCACACCAAAAATACAAGTTCATCAATATACTTTTTAAAATATACAAAATTCTTCAGAATTCATTTCTGCTAAAGATGGATTGTGACGAGCTTCAGCTGACCCCTGGATTGCATACTTTCATCTATAAACAATTTATATTCATAAATAATTCTAATTTTCAAGTACCGTACTGTACAGTGACATTTACTTCTTCAACTCTCAGTATTTGTTGCAATATGATAAGCACCAAAAATGAAAGGTAATTAATGTAGTTCTTCAAACACTCAACATCCTTCTAAATTAATTTATGCTCGGTTGCAATAAAATGACATTTATTATCCTATGAAAATGTATCAGTTATTCCTATTTAGGAGCATGGAAGATGGAACTAACGAATGAAATTGATAAGCAACATGCGAATAATTACAGTAAGATAAAACAATCAAAACAAATGCTCAAGAGCATGTGGCTGAGAACGCCATGTGGCTATCTCTGAAAACGTCATAACAATTGGACATTGGTAACCAATTTAAGAAAATCGTTTCATATTAGTAATACAAAGTCATTTGATGGTTTTAACAAAACAGTTGTAGAACAGTAAATGCATATTTGTATAGGGTTGAAAGTGGTGAGTCCTTGAAATACTGTAATGGCTCTTCATATTAGTACGCCACACTGAAGCTATATGCATTTTAAACCCCTGATTAAATTTTAGCGAATTCCCGAGACTAATAAATGATTCACCTTTCGTATAATTTGCTCACGAAACAAGGAAAATGAGTTAGTAATGGGTGAAAACGAGTTACCAACTTCAAAAGACTGACAAGGAACTTAGGAATACTGACAAGTGGGTCACAATTTACAATGAAATCAATATTTTTCGCAGTAATCTGATGATAGAACGATGAGTAAACAGCGGAAAAATTATACAATGCGTATAGCACTACTGTTCTCAATATTTCATTTTATTTATTGTAAAAAACTCTATAATCATAATATAATTTAATTATGACCATGGAGGAAGAACTAGGCTGAGCCTGTACTATTTCTCTCCAAAAATGTTGATAAAAATTTAATGTTTTCCAAAGTATTAAGTGGCATCAAATTTGGTAGTATGAATATTCTACTCCCAGAAAGTTTTTCACTCCATTCTAGAAAGCTTTTGAGATTCTTGGTATTAATTCTCAACAAAATATCTTGAAATTAAAAACTCATCCAACACACCATAATCAATACCATTTCTTAGAAACGATTCAATAATTGAATATCATGATAAATTACAATACTTGACTATTTATCTAATAACAACTGATCTGCAAGACAATTACAGACCATATTTGAGAAGATTAATTTAATTACAGACGAGACATAGATTGTCCAAGAACACAAATTTTCACAAGCAAACAAAGCAAAAGCAATTACCGAAACTGCTTGTTAGTACACAAGGCAACACACAAATTTGTCGACGAATCAACAACAGGTCTTTGAACCCTCTATCAGGAACACTAAATAATTATCTCTACCCTAAAAAAAAATCATTTCGTGAGAATTCACGCGGAGAGGTTCGCGGAAATTTATCTAGATTATAACAAGAGTATAGAATGTAATAATCCTATTCTATACTCTCTAATTTTGGTAGAGAGTTAGTGGGAAGGATATTTTGAATATTCTTTCCGAAGAATGGACATTGATTATGTCCAAAGCTCCGCCAATTTATGTAGATGCATAACAATATTATCTATAGTTATTCCAAATTGCTTTTTTCATATCATATACAGTTCAATAATTATTTTCTTAGTCTATATTATGTGAATTCATCTATAATTTTGCGGTATTGTAAGCTATTGTATATGAGTGTATAAGCCAGTATATATTGTAATCAACATAAATAAAGTACTCAATCAATCAATTACGATAATCTCTCGTATTCTATACTCTCACTTGTTTCAAAAAACACACTAGACTCTTATTATACAGAAAACGGAAATCAGAAAATCCAACAAAAAAGTTGGGGTAAAAAGTAATCAAATAATTGAGGATTGGTTGAGATCACTTTGATTTCACACAATACAATTGCTTAGAATGGCGATCTTGAACCCAAGGTCATATCCGGCTTATTAATACTGCATACTGCTTACTGCATCAGTATTGTTAAATTGTTATTGAACATGTTATGAAGTTATCGAGTTAATTATTCGCCATGATAGTTTATTCTAAAACTGCATTAATTTAAATCTTAGAAATTTATGTTTGAAATAAAAGATTCTCAAAATTTAAACTAAAAAGATCTACTACTACTATTTAGTAGGCTTAAATACTTGAATTCACCTAGGCTTGAAATACTTCTAGGAATTTGTCTTTTTAAGAAAATAAATAAATGATGAATGGATAGGAAAATGATAAATTAATTGTACTAGAATAGCAGTCTCTGACTGTCAGCATTGGTTGAATGGGAAGTATGGCTATTATTCATAAGTAATACTGACAATAAGAAGTGATTTCCACTTTAGTATAAATAGCCTACTATTTAGTTTACCACCAAAATTATAAAAATCGATGAAAGTGAGAGAAATAAATTTTGGGTCCCTCCCAACAAAAATCAACAAAGACGTTTCAACAATGGACAAAGTAAGAAGCACAGAAAACTTCTATATCTAAAGCTGTCTTCTGTGGTAAGAACATAGAACTTACGACGAAAAAAGAGAACTGAGTAGCACACGCACAAAACCTTATTACAAATTCTTGAAATCAGTCCAACATCCGTTGCAATCAAGTCATCGTTTTTCCAAGCAGAGCGAGGCAGATCATTCAACTTGATCCCCTCTACATCGAGATTCTCATCAAACTGACAGCAAAGATTGAATGGGAAACATTTAAGTTTATAATAAGGATTGCTGACAGTCTCCCTCTACAGTGAGATCAACTTTAAACGGTCAGTATTGGTTGTATAGGAAACTTCAATGTTATTTATAGGGAGTACTGCCAATTCGAAGTGAATCTCATTACAGTATATCAGCGAGTGGGGAACAAGCTCTGAAATTAATATAATTGCAACTTCCAAGTCTTCAAATTGGGGAGAGATCGTCTTGTTTAGGAGACTGAGGCCCGGTTGTACAATATCCAGTTAAATTGTATCGGTGATTAATGTCACGAGAACCATTCACAGAAGGCATTTTTGATAAGACGGCTTCTCTGATTGGTTCTCATGGAATTAATCATGGTTAAAATTTAACGGTTTTTGTGCAACCGGCACTGAGAATAGTTGATATTTTACGAATTCTGTCATTATCCTTTTTGTAATCCTATTAACTACACTTCATATTTGAGTTGATATTATTTTCCTGAAGATGATGCCTACATGAGCTCCAGGCTTGTGCGTGGGTGATAAGACGGAAGATCTTCAGAGTGATCAGCGATCAAAATAGTCTACCAGATTAAATGGAATTTCGACAAACATCATAAGCTATATATGTTTAATCTAATAGACTTTATAAGGACGGCAAAAAATCGTACGTCCAAAAACCAATGTGTTGAATAGTAGTACGATGATGTGTAGAAATGTATTAGGATTACTACAATTGGATAAAAAATGTTCCATAGTTTAATAATATGCATTGCACCAGAATAAATGGTTAGAACAAAAACTGGCTTGAATAGAATTGTAGGATTAACTCAACTACAATTGGATAAAAAATGTTCCATAGTTTAATAATATGCATTGCACCAGAATAAATTGGTAGAACAAAAACTGGTTTGAATAGAATTGTAGGATTAACTCAACTACAATTGGATAAAAAATGTTCCATAGTTTAATAATATGCATTGCACCAGAATAAATTGGTAGAACAAAAACTGGTTTGAATAGAATTGTAGGATTAACTAAACTACAATTGGATAGAAAATGTTCCATAGTTTAATAATATGCATTGCACCAGAATAAATGAGTAGAACAAAAACTGGCTTGAATAGAATTGTAGGATTAACTCAACTACAATTAGATAAAAAATGTTCCATAGTTTAATAATATGCATTGCACCAGAATAAATGAGTAGAACAAAAACTGGCTTGAATAAAATTGTAGGATTAACTCAACTACAATTAGATAAAAAATGTTCCATAGTTTAATAATATGCATTGCACCAGAATAAATGAGTAGAACAAAAACTGGCTTGAATAGAATTGTAGGATTAACTCAACTACAATTGGATAAAAATGTTCCATAGTTTAATAATATGCATTGCACCAGAATAAATGAGTAGAACAAAAACTGGCTTGAATAGAATTGTAGGATTAACTCAACTACAATTGGATAAAAAATGTTGCATAGTTTAATAATATGCATTGCACCAGAATAAATGAGTAGAACAAAAACTGGCTTGAATAGAATTGTAGGATTAACTCAACTACAATTGGATAAAAAATGTTGCATAGTTTAATAAAAATAATATGCATTGCACCAGAATAAATGAGTAGAACAACTGGCTTGAATAGAATTGTAGGATTAACTCAACTACAATTGGATAAAGAATGTTCCATAGTTTAATAATATGCATTGCACCAGAATAAATGAGTAGAACAAAAACTGGCTTGGTTAGAATTGTAGGATTAACTCAACAAACTACAATTGGATAAAAAATTTCCATCGTTTAATAATATGCATTGCGCCTGAATAAATGAGCTAAACAACTCAATCAATATTGACCAACTCAATCTACTGTATTGCATCATTCCACCCTCTCCCTTCAATACACAACAATCACACAAAGTACTCTCTCCGATAATTGCAATCGTCAATTACTTCACCGCAACCATTTGCAATTATTATTGAAGAGTGAGTACTGCAGCAATTCCAGTACGACACAACCTACTTTCAAGCATACAGCATCAATAGGCTTATTTCAATCACCTCAAACCTGTGGGGGACTGGGACAAGTGGCGTAACTAGATGTACATGTTGAGATGCAAGCTGTGATACAAATGTGTGATAATGGAAACAGACATCGCAAACCTCCAATAGACGACTAAACTGACCTATACCAATTTCAATCACTTTGGGTTCCCGAACAGCCCAAACCCAATCATGAATGATGCCATTTCTATGTAGGTACCTTTCCTCATCAACATTATCAAACCAAAATAGTTCAAATGGTTGAAAATACTGTAAATTATTTCTTCAAATAACAAAATGAAACAGTGATACTGAACAATGAACATTAATAAATTTACCAAATTAGTCAATTTTCAACAATAAAATAAAGTTCTGATTGTTAAAGTTACTGAACATTTATAAATTTACCAAATTAGTCAATTTTCAACAATAAAATAAAGTTCTGATTGTTAAATTTGATTGTTAAAGTTCTGATTGTTAATCAACTCTAACAACTATATTTCAAAATATACTTCAACACAAGCCAAGAACTAAAAATAAAAATGCATAATCTCAAGTGTGAATTCTCTACTTTGAGCAATATGCCTATATATATATAACATTGAAAGTGGCAATTATGGAAATTTTGAAATTTGTCACAATTTTATTAAAGAAATGCCTAACACGTTGATAGGCATTGCTTTTATTTTTTTTTTTGGTAATTGTAACAACTCATTTTCTATTATGGAATATATAACATTACAAGTGACAATTATGGTAGGCCTAATTTTGTAATAATTAGTTGTTACAATTTTATAAAAGAAATGCCATAAAAGGTAACATTACTTACTATTTGTGAATGATTATTTTGTTAGTAATAAATTGTCCCAAAACAATAGATAAGGGGGGGGGAATTAAGTATAAAAATGTAGTATCAAGTGTAATTTTACTAGCTTAATTCTCCATTTTTTTTTTGTTGAAACATTGTAATAATATTAGATCTTTTGCTAAAATTGATTTTATTTATTTACTTAGCGTACCGATATGGCAGATACACAACAAATATATAGCTCATGAGTCTCATAGCCTAGATATACACTGTATATTTTCAAATTATTTGAGATGTTGTGTAGTTTTTGGTCAGGAGAACATAAGTTTGTCTGACCGCCATTATTTGCTAGTCCATTCAGCGTTACCCAATGTGCACCATGAAGGCGAACTATCGTTACACATAATTAAGTTAAAAACCTGATTGCTGGAACAATTTTGAGGTTAAAGAGGGTTGAAACTCAATTTATTTAATTCATGGAGTACACTGAATGTACATGATTTAATTTAACTTGTCACATTTAAATTGAAAGAATGAAGAAGCCTATGCTACACTGGGCCCCTCCAGGGTAAAGCTGCTTCATATGAAACCTGCCACAATTTGCATTGGTGGTGCCACCAAGTCGTCGTATTTTGTTACTTATCGAGCATGAGATGACACACTCGGCCTTCAAAATAGCCACAACTCAATCAACCACTGTTAACTTCAATATAACTGTTTTCCACTTTCACTAATAATGGCGCTGTTATTGGAGGTATGAGCTGGTAGATCGTTGAAAATATTGTGACCGGATTCCCATTACGACGATGGTCTGATGTGACCGAAGTCTAATAATTTAATTGATAATAATTGGGAGGATTCTCAATCAGTGAATTCAAGCCACATGAAATTTTACTGAATCTGACAGGCTGAAAAAATGACAATATTTAAAAAAAATTTATGAAAAATTATAATTTACGAAATTTGATAATCAAAGTCTAATATATAAAAAAAAAATTGATGAAAAATTATAATTTACGTAATTATTGATAATCAAATTCTAATAAATGTACAACACATTATTAAGCACAGCACATCACTGATTACAAAAATCTGGTGTGGGGCAATCACACAACTTTCCTTGCCGTTATGAGAATTGATCACCTGACGCTAGTGTTCACGCGCATCACAAGTCTACTTATAAGCAAAGATCTGAGCCACCTGGTGACAGGACAATAACGCTAGAGACATACGAGGTCTGCTATCTCTTCATAGTGAATTAATTATTCAATAGAATCAACAGTTGCCAACAGTTTGCAATTGGATAATCACATTTTCTCGAATATCGAGCTTATTTTCAATTTCAGGTGAAAATGTTACTGAACATTAATTGTAGAGATTTTCATGCTCAATCTTTTCCACTCAAACTTTTTTGTTTAAATTGTATCTGAAGCCTGATAATTGGGAATCTAAAATCAAACTTTGCATAGATGTGGCGGACCTCCTGAAAATGTTTACAGATATGGGACTTGTGGCAGTTGATAGAGCTTATCAATGAATATTTTAGGTATAAATTTAATCAAAAATCGTTGAAGCCGTTTTCAAAAAAATCTCTAAAAACCTTGTTCTTGACAACATTTTCTCCATTTTAGCCGCCATCTTGAATTGCATTTGATCGAAATTGTTCATGTCGGATCCTTATATTGTAAGGACATTAAGTTCCTAATTTCAAGTCATTCCGTTAATTGGGAGATGATAATATCGTGTACACGGAAGCACATACACTCATACACACACACACACACACACACATACAGACCAATACCCAAAAACCACTTTTTTGGACTCAGGGGACCTTGAAACGTATAGAAATGTAGAAATTTAGGTACCTTAATTTTTTTCGGAAAGCAATACTTTCCTTACCTATGGTAATAGGGCAAGGAAAGTAAAACGGCTGAATCAAATTTGGAAATTTGTTTAAAAATGAATTGAAAGAATTAATATCAACCAAATTTTATTTGAAGATGTCAGATTTCCTTGATCAGGCTATCCATTATCCCTATAATCCATCTAAAATGTCATTCAATAGCTCAAATTTCATGCTACATACAACCTTTATACAAAAATCAGTCTGGATGACTTTTTTTCATCAATTATTCAGATCAATTAATGAGATCTTACTCATTGATAATGCAATAAATGATTGGGCGGTCTGAAACCGTCTATATTCGTCTGGCCCATAAATTTATTAATGAAAGAGACTGAGCCATCCTATAGGATTGGTCCATTAATAGTAATGAGACCGTCTCTATTACTATTGATTTGTTCAATGACTAACACCAATTGTGGCGCCTATGTCTGAAACTATCTAGTTAAAAAACGATGCAAGAATAATAATGTGCCAGAACATTGAAAGATACTGGCACGGTTGTACGTACGTCTATTAAATTTAACCTCTGTTAAGTGACGTCATCGCAATGTCACCCTGTTCTAGTTTCAACAGAGATTAAATATTACTTTTATTGAATATTACCTATCCTTCCCTCTGTGGTTTCGATAATCAATTCTATAACCTGTAGATTCTAAACAATTCAATTCTATTATTATGAGTAAATATTTCAATTTTATAATTTCAATATTTCAATTTTATAATTTCAATACGGTATTTCAATTTTATAATTTCAATATTTCAATTTCATAATTTCAATATTCCAATTTTATAATTTCAATATTTCAATTTTATAATTTCAATATTTCAATTTTATAACCTATTCTACAACCTGTAGACATATCGATATTTCTGAATATTCTGTAGTATCAAATGCATCTCAACCAAAACGCATTATTATCAATTTGGTTTCTCTTTCCATCCAATACAAAGTTACACCTTCCTCTCGTTCTATCCTTGACAATCTTCCCATGATATAAAGAGATTCACTGTCAGTATTGCTTGAATGAGAAAACATTTGTTAATTTTACAAGTAATTCTGACAGTATAAAGTGAATCTCATTGCAGATGAGAAGCCAGTGTCAGTCATTTTCCAAGGTTTTTCTATAGCAACAACAATAATAATTGACACTCATTGTGCACGTCATATCACTCCACCTTCATTCTGATCATCCTCTCTCTCTCCTCCACATCTTCGTCCTACTCCTTCTTCGATTTCTTCAGCAACAGATTTCATTATTCGCCACAAATCCAATACGGCCGTAACCAATCGTATCAATTCTCAGTCTTGTTCAGGCAAGAAATCACAATCAAAGGCTTCCTACTAGAGGAGGTGTAAAATAACACAGACGAGAGAAGGATCTGTGATAATAGGCTAGTTGATCAGTGGTAATGGAAATAATCCTCACTTAAACTTACTACCCTCTAGAAGTTATGTTCTACTACTACCTTAGAAGTTATCAGTAACATAATTTTAACAGCAGTTTATCAAACTTGAAAATAGCCAAGTGAGTGAACTTAAATTAACATACTGTACTTGGAAACTTCAATTAAAATTCAACAACAATCCTTCTCGATACAAGGGGCTACCCTGGTCTCAAGATTTTTATAAAGCAACGGTGAGATTGAAATTTTATTGACATAAATCCGTCCTATTACCCACGAACAAGCCATGTGCTCATGTGAGCATTATCCCTCAGAGAAAAATCAATGAACGTCACTACATGAAAAAATCACTCAAGTACGGCTTTTACTAGACAGGACACAAGCAATCAAAACCAAAATCAATTAATATATGAATAATGATAAATTTAATATTGTGTAATGATTAAAAACATTCAATTTCAATGCTGTAATAGCATACTACGAGGAACCATGCAATAATAATTATGCTTGTCCAAAAAACTGGAAAGAAGAACTTATTAGCTTACCAAAGTAAGCTTATTTTTTTGTTATATTTGTTTTATTTATGACATGACGCCATCGATCCTACAATTATTGTGGGTAATGGATGAAGAAGAAGGTATAAAGGTAAAGTAAGAAAAGACCAATACAGTAAACTTATAGTATGTCTTGTGTGTGGAATATGGGTGCCTTTTACCATAGAGAAAGGATAAGCGTAAGTTTGTCTCTGCTTTTACCCACAAACCTTTTAATCAAGGAAATTTAAAACAAATATTTTAATTGACCAGATCTCACATCCTAATTTCAACTTTACTTTCTTCATCTACTGTTGCAGCTTGTGAAGGTAAAATGCTATACCCTTTAGTGGGAGGCTCATGTAAACTTATTATTTAAGAGAGTATCTAAAGGTTTATTTTTATTGAACCGTTTGAAATTTATTGTTAACCCAGTTGTACTAATTACTGTTTATTATGCATATGTACATAGCCATTTGTCTTATGGTATTATTGCCTAGGGGAATGACACTAACGAGATTGTTTGTTTTGCAGAAGCGTGCAATAAGAGTGATTGCTCATATGCTCATGTCCATGGTCGGACACATTGTAAACCCCTATTCCAACAAATGAAAATATTAACTGTCTCTGCTATCTATGCTTTTGAGTGTTCAATGTATATGAAACACATTTCATAAACAATAAAGGCATTTATTCCTTTGAATAATACTGTTCATAATCATTTCACTAGGAATGCGTCTGCTCTTAGAGTGAATCAATGCAATTATTCATACACACTAAATGGTTTTATTGAGTAGGCCTATGGCATCAGACTGTTTAATAATTTACCTGATAATTTTAAATGTCTAGAGACTAAATGTTTTAAGAATAGAATAAAAACTTTCCTTGTTGAAAAATGTCCATACAATAAAAATGAACTGTTAGATAATATGTGTTAAATAATCTGTGATCTTATGACTGTTATAAATTGTACCGTATCTGTTTTGACTTTGTTAGGTACATTTTAAAAATTTTACAGCAATAAAAAAATTTGATTTGATTTGTTAAATTGGAAATAATTTCTTACTTCAATTGTTCACTATGATAGTATTTTTTTTAATAAACCAGTGTATCTGTGTACAAAGTTATTGTGCCTAACTAGTATTGTAAATCGATTGAAATAAGCTACTGCCAAATAAAAATACTGTACTTGAATGGAATATTACATCCACTATCAGTAGAAGGAAAATTCTAGTACTAGCTGGTGATCAACTCTAGCAATTCGTCTGTGGAGAGTCGTTACTCTTTAAATTACTTTGATAAGAAATTGATTCATTTTTTTCAGATTTAAAATACAATAATCATTATTCAGCAAATATTAATAATAAATTAATCATGGCATAACATTATTGCACAAAGGGGTCATAAAAAATACTATTTTGGATAACAAGGCCATAAAAGGGCTTTATGCCCTCATAAACAATAATTAGATGATAACACTTGACAAAAATAAAAAACTGGCATTTTGTAGTCCTAATATTAAACTTATTCCAAATACAGTACACAACTATAGTTTTATTCAGCACTAAATTAATGCATTGCTTTGTCATCATCGATTTATCTAACAGTCTTCTCTTTTTAATTAAGATGATTAGACACGTTCGAGCAAACGTTTTAAACTTTAATAAACTGTATAATCATGAACAGTTTTAACTTGCCATACTTATTTTATTCCTAATGTATAGGCCTATTATTTACTTTTTACAGGGTATGATAACGGACTGAATCATACTTTGGTTAGGAATACAATGGTTATGCCGGGGGTTGATAATAATCAATTTAGGTTATATTACTCAAATATTCTAGAGGAAATTCGTGTTTCAGAATAAAATAGAGAAAAATCATAGCAATGTGAATTGTATTATATTTATTAAAAGGAAATAAATAGTAATTGTTTGTTATTAACATAATCGATAAACCGTCCCTTACTTAGTTTTCAAGGATTTTGACGGTTATGTTTGGCAGTAGATTATGGTTAATTTAGAATTTTTTTGTATATTGCTGGGGTCAAAAAACTGAGGAATTTTTGTAAACTTGATAGCAGAGAACAAACCGGACATGCACATGACAATACGTTACACTTGCTGGTAGAAGTATGAGACCTGCCCAGTGTCAGTGTGATAGAAAGGTGTCCGATTCCAAAGTCTTACCTTCTGACAATTCCAAATCCAACTCAGCCAGTTTCTCTCGTACATCCTCAGGCAACTTGGACACGTCCACATTAAACTCAGCCATGATCACATAAACCACAAAACTGCACTAATTCCGAAACAACTCACATCACTACACACAGACCACCGAAACATCTCTAGCCATTTTGTAAATAATTCACTCTAGACTGCTGCTTGCTTGCTGCTTCTCAAAACCAGCAATGAAACGAACGACTAGACATCGAGTTTCTCGGATTCACCGCTAGGGTCGCAGCAAACGTTGTATTTGACACCAATTTCAAACGTGCTAACTGCCATGACATCATCGTTGTTTTCAAGTTACAGAAATAACTACACATAACAATAATTATTTATGCCTAATTTTCCATTTCCTACAGTCTTCATACAATAGGTAGTATATTTTATATTTTTTTATATATTGCATCGAAAATTAGGTTTTATGAATGAGAATTATTGAATAGATTGTAAAAAACCGTAAATCATGATTATAGTAGTTAGACATACGGTAATGCTGGAGTAGGGAAAAGTTGGAGTAGTCCATCATTAATCTAATATTATAATCAACGAGAATAATGTTGCGCATTTGCTTATACTTTTAAAATATGGAGCATTTGCTTCATTTTCTATGAATAAACGTGAGCAAAACCTTTTGCTCATGCTAATCAAAAAATAGTTTGAGCGTTTGCTCAAAATTGTATAAATAAAATAGAGCATTTGCTCAACTTTTGAAGCAAATGCTTCAAAAAAGGTGAGTCTAGTCTAGAGCAGCTTATCACCTTTTGCTCATAGTGAAATGGTTCAACTAATTCGTATGAGGAAGAGGAAATTATACCAGATACGATCACAACCAATAGTTTAGAACTATAAAACTCTTTTCAGATCCAACCATGATATATATACCCACATAGCACATGAACATATCAGATATGTATTAGATATGTTCCACCGATACTTACGATATGTACTGCATATGTTTGAAAACGTATCTAATACCTATCTGATACGTATTTGATATGTGAAAATGTCCGCTTTTTGGATACATATCATTTAGGTATTCATTTTATGTATCTTGATATGTATCACCCCCATGTCTCAAATACATATCTGATATGTAAATAAGTACCTAACAAAAATATAATTTAGATATCGATGAGACATGTCCAATATGTATCACTCCCATGTCCCAAATATATATCTGTTATGAAAATATGTAACTAACAAAAATATAGTTTAGGTATTGATGATACATGTTACCCTGTATCATGTTACATGGATCACCACCTAGGTGTATAGCTATATACATGTTCAAGGCAATCTTACTGTGAGTAGGTTTATTTAGGAAGGCAGATGGCTCATGACTTTCATGAAAATGTTTCCATGGACATTCTTTTTATAATGAGGATGTATTGGATGAGCATAAATAGAAGTTAAAAGAATAACTCTACTATTCAGCTAAAATTTTTGGAAAAATCTACCCATGAAAACTTCATACAGTCATTCACCAAATTCACCTCTATTCATAAAATTCATTCAAATTTCAAATTCAAATTTTATTTGCCATACAAAGAACATAATTAAATATATCAAAAATAAATAAAAATGCGATCTAATTTAATGAAATGAGATTAGGCTAATTAATAATACATTTAAGTAAAATGTGAACAGGCCTTAAGTAATAATGTATGGTAACTCTTATTTGATCTTAATGTATGGCGACGTTTTGAATAAATCATTTAGGCCTACTGCAGGTTTTGGTTTTATCAAGTGTTTTGTCTCTCCTGTAAAATTATGAAAACTGGACATGGTGCCTTTCTGCGGTTAGCGATTCAGATAGGTTCACAAATATTATTTAATGGATTGAATTTTATATTATTAAAAAAAATATATTCAAATTATGAATGATTCATTATAAGATGATAATGTACTAATTATTGTTACAAAGTAACTCTGTAAGTAGTAATGTGAAGTAACAAGTAATAAAATGTAATGTGAAGTGAAATTTTCATGAATATATTCTTTACTAGAATAATCTTCACTAAAATCTTTATTAAAATAACAAGAAGACAAAATATGTTAGGCTATACAGAACATAATTCAGCTGAAAGGTCCATAATAAAATACTGCATATTTTATGCGATACATATGAATATTAAATACACTATATATACAACTGGTAACACATGTAGAGAAGAGATTAAAGATTATTATATATGTGAGTGGGTGGATTGGTGGCGCCAAATCTGCGGTTTGCGGTACCAAAAAATTCGCTAGATTTCGCCCTCCTTATCTTCTACCCCAATGGAAGGTTCATTGCCTCCAGTCCTGGAAAAATAGACCAAAAAAATAAAAACGATCATGTTTTCAAGTTAATCGTTTAAGGGTAAGTCGTGGGTGGTAAAGGACGACCAACAGTCAAACAGCAAAATTATGTCCTATAAGAACAATGTCTTGGAGCAGAAAGCGCTGTTATTTATGGACAGAATATCACGTTCTTTATGTCATTTGAAAGAGAATTCAATTTCCCAGGGGGTTGACTTTTTACTTTTTTGATTTAAAGTTTATTAAAAAAATTATTGTATAATTAATTAGCCATAAAAGTATTGAAATATGATTATTAAAGTAAACTTAAAATCAAAAAATTAAAAAGTCAACCACCTGGAGAATTGAATTCTCTTTCCAATGACGTGAAATTCTTTTCATAAATAACAGTGCTATCTGCTCCAAGAGATTGATAATAATTACATTGTTCTTGTGGGACAAAATTTTGCCGTTCGGCAGTT
This sequence comes from Nilaparvata lugens, assembly GCF_014356525.2. NCBI lineage: Eukaryota > Metazoa > Arthropoda > Insecta > Hemiptera > Delphacidae > Nilaparvata > Nilaparvata lugens. The sequence continues at coordinate 1,617,512 of NC_052509.1, forward strand.
GGCCGTCCACTACCATCCACTTCCAAGTCAAAAGTTTTGGCCAGTATAAAAATAAAAAGTCAGTAAAATAATTTTACACCTTGCGGGCTCGTGCCCACAAAACAGGCAAACTGCTTGTATATTTTACTTTACAGTACTTGTTGCCACTTTGAAAAATATTATACTCCATTGAACTATACAGTATATAGGTAATAACTATTATAAAGTTATATTAAACTCTATTTTTATTGATTCTTATTAATCATGTTCCTTAATTTTTCCTTTCTCAATACAGTAATAAAATAATTCTTTTCCTAATTTTATTGTTGTTAAGATTGTTTATAGATTACAACTAATAAGCTGATTATATTTTATTTATACTTTATTTTAGTTTAACGTTGTGAATAATTTTGTATTGAAATGACACCTGCTGAAAAACTCACGAGTTTAGCAGGACCAAAAACTGTAATAATTTATTTCAAATAAAATTGATTGCACTCAAGAAATTGCTTTGAACTATAGGCTTAATCAAGTTGAACTGTTAAAATTTTCATTGCTAATTTTTGTACATCCATAACACTAGAGTATTTTCTGGAGCATCTACTCACTTTTTCTCCATTCTTGACATGCGCCCCTTAGCTTGCACCAGCCAACAAGCAATAATTATTGAGTCCACCTCCTTCTCTGTTACTGATGCAACATGATGTTTCACAGTATCTGGAACATTCAATACGTTTCAATTAAAGAAATTGTGTGGCAAAGTTTTTATTCAATTGCTTGAATTGCAAAATGCTTCCTTGCTGTTGTTTCACTTGACTTGCTTGTCAAGGCATGGCAGTTTCCTAGATGATATAAATAGAGATACTTAAAAATTTTAATAAGTATATGGCAGTGATTTTGTAATTTGGCAGTTGAAAAATGCCTGTTAGAAATGCTCAGCTATGTCAGAATATTCTGATAATAATAAACTGGGCTTATGATTTGATTTCGAATGAATTTATTTTTCTTTCTCAGGATTTTTTCTTGTTCTGAATCGATAATTTTCTATTCAATTGTTTTATTCAGATTAGAGTACAATAGATCAAAGTAGGAATTATTAAAAAATATTAGTTTTATTAAAGTTCCTGGCTCATAGTTACTTGTTGCTATGATAGGTATCCAATTAAAATATAAATGCATTAAATTTGATTAATTCCAAGCATTTGGATGAACGAATTCAACAAAGCTCCCAACCACCCAGGATTCCGTTACAGTCGAATTTCGTTTTAATATTTATAAAATAGTAGACTATATCTCGGGCGAGAACGTTACATTAATAATTTATTAGTTATTCAATTCATGCATAAAATATATTTTTTTCTTATAATTTAAGGTATTTATTTCAAGTCTTTAATAGTATTGAAAATCAATCTACTTACCAAAAACAAAAAATTTTGCAAATTGCCAAATTTTCGAAATTTCTCTTCTTCCTCCCAAGGAGGCTGTACTTATTTGCCAATTCATTTGTAAATACTTTTCTTAGCACCCTCAAAGTTGATATTCAAGTGCACTACTGCTTCCCAGACCCTTTAGATGAGTAATCTGATGATACAATATGAAAGAGTAGGATAATCAATTATTGATGTATATAAAACACTTACAAAGTGAACTTTATGTTCAGTAGTTCATAAAGCACATGAATGATTGATCTTAAAAAGTTATGCAATAGAGCCCTGATAAATGGTTGCTCGTGAGAAAAATTCCAATATTGTACTGTGAATAAGTGATAAAATAATACAGTTCACTTCGTTCTTTAAAGCTAGTATCAATGTAAGAATAATAGAAATTAAAAAACACAGTCTCTTTTGATATTTGTATTTCAACACAAATAAAAAATAAAGTTTGGAAATGCCTTGATATTTCTTATACAAAGGTAATTTGGAAATATGTGACATTGGGATTGTATTAAAACTGAGAGTTCTACTCAATTTTAGAACAATAACTACTGCCACCTACCTCAAATAATCTTTGTATAAGAAGTACGGTACCATATGAAGCCATTCAAGAATTTCCACCCAACCTATACAATAATGGGTATAGTGAATTTTTGTACTGTACTTTTATACATTTATAACGAAGAAGAAAGATGGACGATTCTTATTCTTCAAAACTCTAGTTAGGTATAGTTCCTGGATCCCTTCTGAAAAAATTGTACAGAATCATATAATGTGAGAAATCTATACCATACTTACACATTTCTTGGAGAATTGAGGGTTGAGGCAACAACCCAATGTGTGGCTCAAGTAGACTACATTCCACAGAGTGAGACAGCAGAAGAGCTCACAGTAGGTACTTATTTGCTTACTTGATGAATTCAAGCAGTAAAAACTCTGTAGGTACCTAATCAAAGAAGTTGACAAACTCTCAATTAACTTTGGGCACAATAAAGTAAAAGGGTAGTCTATTCCACTACAAAACAATCTTGCAAGCTAGGATGGAGTTTTAGTAAATTTTCAATTTAGGCCTACAAAATGAGCCCTAGGTATCTATAAAAACGAAATGAGTAAAATTTTTTTCCTCATGTTTTTCATATAGGCTATCTATGGCACGTGAACAAATGGTGTAGGCTTACAAAGTTTTATTAGCCTGAATCCAACAGAGGTAACTGAACTATAGAATTACTGAGAATGTAATATCCTAGTCACCTATACCCAAAACAGTTTTATAACTTTCTTATTTTTAATGTGAGAGTACCCATCAAAAACAGCAAAAAAATGCCTGGAATAAGCACTGTCCTGATTAATTAGAATAGATTCTGTTAATTTATGACAAAGAATTTCAGGACAGTCCTAACCTAACTCTACTGGAAACACCAAGCAAGATAACAATAATTCTATTCTTAGTGCACATGATAATAATATTATGCTAGACTAGGTTACATGATTGTGTTGACAAAAGATTATCAAATACTTTGTTCGTCAATAATGTAAATATTATAAATATGAATGAGAATTATTGAATAGATTGTAAAAAACCGTAAATCATGATTATAGTAGTTAGACATACGGTAATGCTGGAGTAGGGAAAAGTTAGAGTAGTCCATCATTAATCTAATATTATAATCAACGAGAATAATGTTGCGCATTTGCTTATACTTTTAAAATATGGAGCATTTGCTTCATTTTCTATGAATAAACGTGAGCAAAACCTTTTGCTCATGCTAATCAAAAAATAGTTTGAGCGTTTGCTCAAAATTGTATAAATAAAATAGAGCATTTGCTCAACTTTTGAAGCAAATGCTTCAAAAAAGGTGAGTCTAGTCTAGAGCAGCTTATCACCTTTTGCTCATAGTGAAATGGTTCAACTAATTCGTATGAGGAAGAGGAAATTATACCAGATACGATCACAACCAATAGTTGAGAACTATAAAACTCTTTTCAGATCCAACCATGATATATATAACCATTATCCCTACAGAAGAATAAATACAAAAGATAGCTACCTGATATAAAGATAGCCATCACAAAATAGGAAATAGACATTTAAGAAGATGAGAGTGTAGACGATTATAAGAAGGCTATTGATATTATAAGAATATGCTGAAGATTATTATAGAGTTTACATTTTTTCACGCTATTATTTCAAAATTCTTAACTCAACTAACCTAAAACTCTATTCTTAAATAGAAAACAGAGCAGACGACGCAAACACAAGCGGTGCACCCTATTTGCATATTTAGCGCTTCCGTGAGCTATAAAAACATACTAAGGCTACAAAAGCGAATCAGCTGATGAAAAATCTCTAAAATACGTGAGCATTTGCTCCAGAGTTCAGGAGCATAAGGTAAGAGTAAAAGGTAAAGCTTATTCATATAAAAATGAGCAAATGCTTTTGCTTCTACCTTTTGCTCATGAGCAAAACCTTATGCTCCTTGCTCTGGTTTTATTCATATGGGCCAATGTTCATCGAAGGTGGTCTATTAGGGTAAAAAAATAATGGAGCGGCGGTGGAGAAGAAGCTGAGTGTAGAAAAGAAATGTATCTAAAACTAAATGTCTCCGCTTCCTTCTAGCTTCTGTCCTAAATTTGCCACTTCACAAAGTTCTGATATTTGAATACATGCATAATTTTTTAACACTCTCAGCTACCGTATCTAATACTCTCTACCTTCGCCCCTCCATCATGCTTTGACCTTAAGAAAACTACCCTATTTGTGCAGAACAGAAAGTGTTGACAGGTTTGAGCAGGTGTATTTTCATCACAAAATCAATGCTGTGTGCTAAAGCTACTTGTAAGATCATTATAATTATTCCAAAATCGCTTTTATAATTTGATATTTTGTCTTGGAGATTATTGGTGATCAACCACTTTCATACAGCACACTACATCAGCCTGACATTAATGGGCTGGGAAATCAAACCTCGAGATTCCTCTCCTTCTCGGTGGTAACTTATATATAAATAAATTTAAATTATAAATTTGGTAGAGATTTTACCTAACATCCACATCAAGGTTGCATTTCTTATAACATCTTGATATTCCCATTCAAACAATGCAGAAGGTTTGTATCTCTCTGCAACAAAATATCGTAGAATAATTGAAGTTTATTATAGATTATCATAAAACATAGAGGAATTTTAAGAGGATAGGATACATTGATTTTTTTGAAATTTATAGATTTTTTGCAATACGGTAGTAGTTTATATGTGTTGAAAATCACAAAGATTAAAATTTTCGTTACATTTATTCATTGGGTTTGTAGAAAAATTACAAAAGATCTAAAAATAAAAATTGCAACATGCCCACAAAATTTTATACTTCAATCTCCAAAAATCGCATTGAAAAACCTTTTATTAAATAGCGAATTCTTAGCATAGTCATTTGAAAGGAATACCTTAAAAGATTTCACATTCTGCAATATCACGTAGACAATTTTCACCAGTTCTTAAATCTATTTTTAGTAACTATTTAAAACAATAAACTTACTATAAATTCAATTCAAGTTTAGTTATATGCAGGTTATCATGAAAGAAATTGAACATTAATTACAATTTGATATCTACAGCTCGATTTGACGTAAAATATAGCTACATAGAAATATTAAAGTTATTCTCAAAATACCCAGCAGAATGATAAATCCATGTTCATTGGTGGAACAAATCAATTTAGTCTAGATTTATAATTACAGAACACGGTAAATTCAATGAATATGGCCTCCAAGACTCAATCAAGAAGTAAAAATTAATAGTCACCAAGGACTAAAGGAATAAGCTCAAAAGTTCAGTACATTCAAAATATAAAACCATAAAACATATATGGGAATCAGTAAACTGTAATATACTGATTAGTAGATTAGTTTATTATTATACCGGTACTGATTTAGTGTAGGCTACAGTAAAATCATAAATCGAATGCAACATCAACAAACATTTTTTAGATATGATTCATAATGTGTAATTGAAAGAATTCCATCAATTGGATTCCTCCCCTAGTCAAACCTACTCCTGACTAATGCTCAAAAGGGATAATAAAAACTCAAATTTCAAGAACAAAAGTTTCAAACTTAGAAATCGACTTTTTTGATAGGGCTACTCTTAATTATCTAGAATAAAAATAAAAAATCTAGGTACTTTTTTCAATTGTTTACTCAAGTTACAACTGTAATGTCTGTTGAAACATGCTGTGAGGGAAAAAAATTGAATAAGGGTACTTGGATTTTTTATTTTTATTGTTGATTAGAAATCAAAAGATGGTAATTCAGAAAAATCACCAACAATCGAGTCTCTATCTAAAACAACTAATTCTGTATCCCCCTCATCATCACTATAATTACTAAAATCTTGAGGAATGCATATAGTCTCAGGCACATAATCCTCAGGCTTCTGCAGAGACAACCAATAGGCTGCCACTTTGGGATTGAAACATTTACGATAAGCCAAACAATTCAAATGTTGATGTTTTTCGCTTTTCACCAATATAAACCCCAGACCCGCCAACGCAAGTCTCCAACTTTTCATCAGTTTCGAATTAGCCGATGCATGTTTAGAATCTGGCGTGATTATAATTAACAAGCCGTTCGGCTTTAGAAGTTTGCACGCTTTTACACAGCAAGTCCATCGTTGTTTCTTACAAGGTAAGTACTCTAATAGCAGCGAAAACACCACGACATTGAAGTAACTCGCTGGTAACTTCTTGCAGGGAGATTCTGTTGTTGTAATTGATGAGGAATCAAAATCTATGTCTAAATTTAAAAAATCGCACTGCATGACATCCTCTGTTGCAGGCACTAAATCAACAGCGATTACATGATCAAAAATATCAAAGTTTTTAAAAGGATTGTAACAACTACCAACATCTAGTAAACATAATTTGTCACCACTCTCAAGTTCCTTATCACAATTATTATTTTCTCTATACAAATCCTGTTCAAAACTCTCTTCACTCAAATCAATTTTCTTGAAAACTCTGTGTAGATTCTCTTCCCTCTGTTCTGCTCTTAATTGTCCGCCATTTTTGAAATATTCAGAACAAAATTGCACCACCCATTGAATTCTGGAGACATTCTTGTCGTTTTTATCCCAGTGCTCTGTGGCTAGCTTGTGCATGGCTGAGGCGTACTCCTGGTCAAAACAAAAATTTGCATTAAAATTTTTCACAAATATTCACCTCCAGTAAACAAGCATTTATAAAACCAGTCTATTATGATAAAATGATTATTTACTACAACAGTGAGAAGTGGGAGAAAAGCCAAAGAAAAAGTAGGAAACAATGTCAGTTCAAAAAAATCATAAAAAATGAATCTTTTGACACTATTTATGTGTATTTGTACATTATTTACAAAGAATAACAAGTACTCTTTTTTAATTTTAAACACAACTGGTTTCAGCCGATCACGTTATTATCAAGTGTGTTAATGATTAATATATAACTATATTAATGAAAACTATTGAATATAACTATATTAATGAATAGATAAATTATTGCTTTCAATAAATAAATTAATATGAATAGTTTGTAGCAGCAGCTATTTCCACTTGTTCCCTCTATCAGCAAAACTAAAATTCAAACATTATATTTTTGTACCATCAACAAAAATTTAGCCACCTTCCTGACTGAGATAATGGCAAATTTAAAGAAGAGGAGCAAGTGAACACACTCTCCCTGCAATGACATATGCAAGATTTTAATAAATCATATTTTTGTGGCACCAACAGAAAGTTTTGTACCACTTCCCTGACTGAGATAATAGCAAATTAAAGGTCAAGGACCTTTCCTTTATATTAAAGGAATATAAGGAATATGTTATAAAGGAATATTTCAACCAAAATAGCAAGTAGACACTCTTACCCCGCATTTATGTCATATGCAATATGAATAGAAAATATGTTTTACCTTTTTGTATCATCAAAATAAATACCACCTCCCAAGCTGAGATAAAAGTAACCTAATGTCGGGAGCAAGTGGAAAATCTCCTCACGCATGTTATATGCAATATTTGAATGCAACATACGTCATCTACACTCCGTTTTTTTAAGATGTTTATAATATCAGCTAATACAAAGTGCATTATCCAAGCCCATAAAAAACTCAGCAGGCCAAAATTTCAATACATTTTTATTTGCATTTAATACTGTGCGTGAGCATCTAATTATTATTATTATTATTATTATTATTATTATTGTCATTTGTTACGTGAAGCCACATATCTGAGCAGAGCTCAAGTGGCATGTAACATGTCATGAACATTTTTCTATGCAAAGTGTATGCATCTGCATAAACTCAAAGTATGAAGGCACCACAACATTCCTCCATTGTATAGGGACACGCTTCCACAAGTACATTAGTAATTGAAGACAAGAAAAGCCTATGACTACCACATAACCGTATTCTTTCAGGTAGACAATTGAAGAGCTTCAGTCCCGAATAATATGGTCCTTTTTCCAAAAGTGTCAGTCTGTGAGCGGGGTACTGATATACAGCTGAACTCTTTGCTCTTGTGCTATAGCCATGGCAAACTACATTTCCTTCAAATCTCTCTGAATTTCTGAAGACAAAATTTACAGTCTCAAGGAAGTGCAATGCTGGGACCGTGAGAAACCTGTATTTTCTAAAAATGGGCCTACATGAATTGGATGGCCGCAAGCCCTCCAAAACACGAACAGCTTTCTTTTGCATCTTAAATATTTTATATAAATTATTTTTACTATTCCCCCAAAAGAAGATGCTGTAGCGTATTAGGGCTAAAAAATATCCATGATACACCTTCTGAGCTGTCCTTATAGTGGATGCAGTCCTCACAGTTCTCAGTGCAAAAAGTGCATGATAGAGCTGTTTTATAAGTTTTTCCAAGTGTTTATCCCATTTCATATGTTTTTGCAATTCCACTCCAAGAAAACTAGTCACTTCAACAGACAAGCACTCCCTCCCATTTGAAGCATTCAGGTTTAAAGGTTCAGCATGATGTCCCGTCACGGCAAACCTGATATAGTTGGATTTAGTCATATTCAACTTCAATGCATTATGACCAAACCAATTGTTGAGTTGATGCATAGCCGTTTCAGCCCTAATCATAACTTCGCTATCATCCTTCCCAGTAACCAGAACCGTTGTATCGTCAGCATATAAAATGAGCTTGCCATCTACATTATTTGGCAGGTCGTTTATAAATAAATTGAAAAGAGTCGGTCCAAGCACAGAGCCCTGTGGCACACCTTGCTTTACTCTTTCCCATGCTGAAAATACCAGTGAACTCCCATTACTCAATTTAACTGACTGATATCTATTTTCCAAATAGGACACGAAAAATTTCCCTGCACTACCAATAAATCCATAGAATCCAAGCTTATTCAACAACAGCTCATGGTCTACCATATCAAACGCCCTGGATAAATCGCAGAAAAGCCCTAAAGCCTTCCGCGATCCATCCAGAGCATCTATTAGGCCTACACCGTTCACACGGCACTAATTGTCGCGACAACTGAGATTCCGAGTGGTGGGGGGCTCGCTGGGCCCAATTGACTGTCCATAGTCTACTCCCGGAGACAGTTGAATTTCGGGCCAATTGTCGGGACAGTTGGCAAGACAATTGGTCTGAAGTGTTTATACGAAGACAATAATTTCATGCCAGTCAGTTGCCTTATGACAATTGTCTCGCCAATTGGCATCGTATAATCTAGGCTTAATTTCTAATGTTTAGATTCCATCTATCATTCACAATTAACCATCTCCAGTTCAAAACTTCTTTTGATTCTTCCAATCTTTGAAGAAAACAATCTTCTCTATTAACTATTGTTGATATTTTTCCATTGACATTCTCCTATAAACTAGTTCCCAACCCAACCCTGTCAGAGTCACTCTGAGAGTGACTCTTCCCGATCTCTCTCAGAGGCACTGAATTTTCTTTTGGTGATACGAAAAAAGTACAGAAATATGGAGTATTAAAATTTTGCATATGACATTGCGGGGAGAGAGTCCACTTGCTCCCCGTCCTTAATTTTTTTTATTATCACATTTATGGAGGTGATACAAAATTGTCTTTTGGTGGTACAAATATGTACAAAAATATGGCGTATTTGAATTTGTTGATGGCGGGAAGCAAGTGTATATAGCTATGAAAAGCATTTATCAACTCCAAAAAAATGTGTAAAAAATCTGGTGTGGCGCACTCACACAACTTTCCTTGCCGTTATGAAAATTGATCACCTGACGCTAGTGTTCCCGCGCATCTCAAGTCTACTATTCAAAGATTTGAGCCAGCTGGTGACAGGGCAACAAGGCTGGAGACACACGAGGTCTGCTATCTCTTCATAGTGAATGATTTAATAGAATCAACAGTTGCCAACAGTTTGCAATTGAATAATCTTATTTTCTCGAATTTCGAGCTTATTTTCAATTTTAGGTGTAAATGTTACTGAACATTAATTGTAGAGATTCTCATGCTTAATATTTTCCACTCGAAATTTTTCGTTTGAATTGTATCTGAAGCCTGATAATTGAGAATCTAAAATCAAACTTTGCATAGATGGGGCGGAGCTCTTGAAATATTTACAGATATGGGACTTGTGGCAGTTGATAGAGATATCGATGACTATTTCAGGTATAACTTTAATCAAAATCGTTGGAGCCGTTTTCGAGGAAATCACGAAAAACCCTGTTTTTGACAACATTTTCGACATTTTAGCCGCCATCTTAAATCGCATTTAATCGAAATTGTTCGTGTCGGATCCTTATATTGTAAGTACCCTACGTTCCAAATTTCAAGTCATTCCGTTAATTGGGAGATGAGATATCGTGTACACAGACGCACATACACTCATACACACACACACATACAGACCAATACCCAGAAACCACTTTTTCGGACTCAGGGGACCTTGAAACGTATAGAAATTTAGAAATTGGGGTACCTTAATTTTTTTCGGAAAGCAATACTTTCCTTACCTATGGTGATAGGGCAAGGAAAGTAAAAATGTTTCAATTCCAAAAATCTATGAGTAAAGGCACAAATCATGAAAAGATCATTGCCTTCAATTACCTTCAATGTATCTTCGTCTTTCACGTGCATTTGCCATGCTTCATCACCTCCTCTCTCTCTTGCCGCTTTTCTCAATTTGACATGAGTCTCCTTGATTGTGTTGGCCAGGTCTTTGTGCTCCTGGCATGCCATCTTCTCCAACTGCAATTATTACAAAATCTATAAGAGATTTGGAATTTAAATAAGACAGTGATATTATTTATGGAGTATTGTCTACGTAAATGTAACGAAATTTACAACTATGGTTGAATTAAGAACTCACTGAGCTCTAAATAACAATTGGAAATATCACCGGCTGGGGTTTCTAGCTGTGTAAAGCCCAATCGCACAAAAGCCTGTTAAATTTTAATCATGATTAAATTCCACGAGAACCAATCAGAGAAGGTTTTTCTGAGAAGAAAGATTCTCTAATTGGTTCTTGTGACATTTAATCGGGATTAAAAGTCAACAGACTTTTGTGCAACAGGGTGTTAAACTGCTTTATTTTGTAGATTAGTGTAGATGAGTTGAGGGCAAGAATTAGGACACTGCTCCCTTAAGGTAGGCACACACAGATTGTCATCGGATGGACGGCACGCATCGGACAATTAGATTTGCATTGTTTGACAATTAGATGCATTGTTTTCAATTGGAGTGCGCATACCTATACGATGCGGATAGAATTGAAAACAATGCATCAAATCTAATTGTCCGATGACGATCTGTGTGCGCCTGCCTTCAATCTGTGCTACCTCCAGATGTTACTTATGGCTCAGTGCATGAGATTCTAAAATAGAATTTCTAGATAATTCTGAAACTTCTGCAATTAGTTTCAATTTCAAGTAAGAACATAAAAAAATTCTATATTTGACAATAATAATGCTATAATTTGATTTTTTCTCGTATTTCCATCAACTTTTTTAAATTGAAAGTTATGAATTCTATAATCCTGTGTATAGTAGTGTTTTTAAAAGGAAAAATCATAGTAATTAAATAAGTAATCTTTCACAAGTGTTTTTTTTTTTATAAATTGCTGTAGAAAGGGGTTAAACATAGCTTTGATTTGGACAATATTTGTCTAAAAGAATTAAGGTTGTGCATTCAATAATTTAAAAAAATTCTTTTTTCTTTTTCTAATCTATTGGAAGGTTCTTAGGACATTATCCATGCAATTGAAATATTTTTATCAGCTTCTGTTAGCTAACAATAGGGCTTCAAAAGTCACTTTTTTGAGGCAGATGGTACACATACCCTACAAAAACTACTGGTCAGAAAAATTTGAGAAAAATATGCAAGTCTCCTCTTCAATATAGCAAAAATTACGTCAACTTTGTTTTTGAAAATCTGAAAAAAATTAAATTTTTATGCATTTAAAACTCCTTATCACATTCAATGTTCGTTCTATAGACTTCAAATTCATAGCAACTTGTAGCGCTGTTCTTGATGAATAAAGTTGATGCTTAAACTTCTTTTATAGACACAATAATAGCCGCTGGTATGTGTACCTTTAAAGCACGGTTTTACGCCTGCTATGCTCGGGCAGCAAGTGAATAGTACAGCTGGAGCGATCTAGCGGAATTAGTTTGTCCCTAGAGCTAAGAGCTCAAAAAATGAAAATACTTGATCCTCTTTCCTTCATGTAATCTTTGACCAAATTAAAGATTAATTAAAAGTAATTTAATATCTGAGCCATCTGTAAAACATAGTGCTGGTTGTTAAATTTTAATCGTGATTAATTTCACGAGAACCATTCAGAGAAGCCTTCTTTTCGAAAAAGCCTTCTCGATTGGTTTTCGTGAAACTTATCACGATTAAAATTTAACTGGCTTTTGTACAACCGGGCCCTAATGAAATGCTAATCCAGTGTTGTGCAAACCCATCAATTGTGCAAAATTTCGAACAAATACAGACTCTATAATGCCGCGAACAGTAAGGCTCAACTCACACTTACGCGACTCAGGTCGAGAAGAGACTCGACTCTAGTCGAGAGCATGTGTTTCCAGATGGTGACACTCAGACCAGTCGATTCTAGTCTCCGCGACGTCACCCATTTGAAAACACATGCTCTCGACTTGAGTCGCGTAAGTGTGAGTTGAGCCTAACGTTCAAAAATGTCCCGTTTTCCTGAACCACCCTATACTCGCCTATTGCTTGTCGACAGAGTTCATAAGACAGGTGTAGGCAGCACTGATCTTATCGTCGAGTTCAGTCGGATTGCTAACTAGTCGACCCAACGTGGTGGCGTCCAATTCGAGCAACATGCCTGTCAGCTGACTGGCCAACTGCTCGTCAGCGTGTCTCTCACACACCAGCTCAAACAGTTCTTCGCCGAATGCTTCCTTCACGTCACCCTGCAATTCAAATCAAATTCATTCCCGTAACATACAAAATAGAACAAACTAAGATACATACCAATTTAAAAAAATCTGGTGTGGCACTCTGAAACTACTTTCCTAGTGATAACACAGTGGAACCTTGATACTGGGGAGTCCGATGGAAGCAAGCATTTAAAATTCAATTTTTTGTCATAGAATTACAATCAAGTAGAAAAAATGCAATAAAGTACAAATAAATCCATGAACTTGACCTGTAAAACGGTTTGAAGAATTCGTGTTCAGAATTTAAAGCTGATTGATCAATTCTCTCCAAAGTTCTTGTCGAACGTACAATTTTTTCTTTTGAGTTGGGATTTTGTTGAGCGTGTGTGTGTATGTTTATAAGTTTAGAAAAGTTGAGTCATTTTATTCACTTAGACCCGGTTGCACAACAGCCGGTTGAATTTTAACCGTGATTAATTTTACAAGAACCAATCAGAGAAGGCGTTTTTTAAAGACGGCTTCTCTGATTGGTTCTAGTGGAATTAATCACTGTTGAAATTTAACCGGCTGTTGTTCAATCGGCAATTAGTCTTCTTATCTATTCTGTATTATTTAACAAATAGGTTCTACTCTTTGTTTCTAAAAGTTATCTACTCATCTACATATCTATTATCTGTTATGATTAAATTTTCATTTGTTTCCATTATAATGTAGTGTTAGTATGCAATGGGTCTTGCAAGACCTGGCAATACATTGTCATTTGTGATAAACAATCAACATACAAACAGACAGAAAACGACTTTTGGGCTCTAATAAGTCAAAAGTGAGAGCTTCGCTAATGCTCGTTCAATTATCTCGATACAACGTTAAATATGGAATGTACAACACATTGCAAAAGGCACACTAGTGTTTAATGTCAAGTTGAGCTTAGACCACAAACTCAAGTTCTGCCGTAAATAGAATGCCCAAAGAAACGCGCGAATCTCAAAGGAATGCTTGAAAAATCACGAGGTCTATACTAAATCGGGGTGTCGTTTAATATGAAGGTTGAAAGCTATGTGGACGTTTCAAGGGACTGCAGAAAACATTCACTATAACGGGGTTTACTATATCGAAGTTGTGAGGATGCTGTGTGACAAGTCACATCACAATGTAAATGAATTTATGAGTGAGCATTTGAATTTTTAATACGTTATAATGGTAGTGTTTGATTAGCAATGGTATTGCTATCCTTGTCTATCATTCAACAAAGCGGATAGCGCTATCTCTTTCTCGCTTTGCTCTGTTGCCAGATCGTCTTTTTAACAATGTAGAATTAATAATTAACAAAATATTTCATCTTGATTATGAAAATTCGTTATGAAATTATTGAAAAATATAATTTCTTGCTTAATAAAATATAATTGATTATTTTAAACGAGAATAAACAGTTAATATTACATCATAAGCCTGTATCAGCTACAGGTTCAAATGATTGACTCATACATTCACTGGGGTTAAAGGTAGAGTCTAATTACCCGGGGGGTAAGCTGTACATGAAGAACATGTAGACTGCATCTGGTTCATTTCCAAAATACTTTAAGGTCTTCAGTAAGTTAAGAGATAACTTTTGATTTTTGACTGGGAGTTGTTAAAGTTGCTAGCGTCTATAGAAGGCATTGACAAGACAGAGGATCGGCAACGTTGATCTCCTATCTTTCTCCACTGCCATTATAACGTGGACCTCACTATAGAACCAGTCACTGGATCGCTGCCATCTGAATAGTTGTGTGTTGATTTACGTCTATTGAGTTTTCTGACGCTATCGATCTCACGATGTGGGTTATGGATGAAGCACAAGTTATTGATGGTTCCACTGTATTTTATCCGATTATCGGAATAGTACCATATGAGGTACATCCTCCTCAAAATTACAATTAGTAACATTCACATTATAAATTCAGCACCATTATATCACTAACCTTGCTGTCTTTAAGGCTGGGCAAAGGCTAAGAATAAACTTTCTACTCGTGATATTTTTCAAAGTTTTTCGATTTGTATATCATCAAGCTATCAAAATGAAAAAGTTTTCTCAGGAAAACATATTTCTGATCATTACTTTTTAATAGCCTATGGTAAAACAAAAATTTTCTGAAAATATCAATTTTTGAAAAATGTATTCATTTTACCAAAAATAAGTCAACTGAAAGTTATTTTTAGTGAATTGAATAACTATCTGAAAAATTGATATTTTCAGAAAATTTTTGTTTTACCAGATCAACAATACCATGAAGAATCTATCCTCTAAATCTCATGGATTTATCTCTTACCGAATTTGAAATGTTCTGTCCCAAAAATTACAACTTCAGGCGCTCATATCTCAAAAAGTAATGATCAGAAGAAAAATGTTTTCCTGAGAAAACTTTTTCATTTTGATAGCTTTATGATATACAAATCGAGAAACTTTGAAAAATATCACGAGTAGAAAGTTTATTTTTAGCATTTGCACAGCCTTAAAGCAGATAGCTCTACCCTTATCTACCCACGCACCGTTGTCAAATACTTCGTAGGCTATGAATAAATAAAAAGAGCTACCAGAATTTTTCAAATAAATTTTAAAGCAAAAACGTATAATGTTGGTTCTTAGGGGAGTGATCACTCATTGGTAGACTGCAAATTTGGGAACACTCCTACGATGCCGCATCCACATGTTGGCCCAATGAAGGCCAATGACGACCAGCACCAGTGTGTGGATGGGTGGTTTGCCAGCGCTGGCCTTCATTTACCTACGTAGAATTACTAGGCTGGGCCAGCTTACTGGGCCAACATGAAGATGCGGCATTAGAACCAATAATAAAATAGCACAAGGAGTACCTTATTATTTTATCTACCAATGTTATTGCATTAGTGTCATTTGCATTGTAAATAAATATGTTACTCACTTATTTTATTTCAGTCCAGCAGAGCATGGACATGATTGCCGAGCATTCATTGGAAAAGAGAGCATTATAACTAGCCTACTGTATAAGCATAGAAAAAAGATGGCATAAGAATATATCCCATGCTATGAGGAACAAAATTTGGTATGATGTGATGTGATATATGATCATGCCATGATGTACCAAATTTCACTGTTTGTTCTAGCCGATTATTGTCAATTTTTACTGTATTGGCCTGGTGAGAATGTATGAACGGTATAGTATGAGAGACTACCAGCGTCATTTAGCTTCACAAAAAGAAACTACGTGGAGAATCGGCTTGAACGGCTTGAGTGAGCAGGTGGCTGCTCTACATTGGGGCAGAGGCTTCGGAGGCTCTCCTAAATTCGCCTTATTGATGAATATTTCCTTTGTAAATGCCAGCATATTATTTCACTTATTCATCCGTATTGTTGTTTTCAATTTTTTTCCCCACACAATATTGAAATAATAAAGTTATGACTGCCGAGTGAAACCCTTAAGCGCCTTAGAGCTGAAAATTATTATTATCATTAGTATGTTTATACTGCAATCTGTAAATTACATTTAATAATTAAATCCGCGACCAGATTTCCAATTCACAAAATAATATTTCAAAAATTGAATAGGTTTTGATGTCATGTATGATAAATCATATAAATATATATATTTTTCATATTTTATTTTCAATTCCAAACTATGTTCAAGTATCATAATTTCCTCAATTCAAACCAGTGTATTTTAACAGTCTGATTTAGTTCAACTCCTCCCTGCACACGGACAAATCATCCCCGCAGGGAGTATATTCTTTATAATTATTATTGTTAAACTATTATTTTGTAAATATTTCTTTTTTGATGAATAAATTTGAATCTGAACAAACAATGACATTTGAAACATAAACGCTCTATACTAAGCAATATCTCCTAATGCTATATTTTCTCTATGCTATAAGATGAACATCAAAATTCGAATCAGAATAGTGTTGTGATAGAATGTTACCTTTGTAAACTTGATGTATTCCTGCTTAGCTCGGCGAACGGCTTGCTTCAGACGTAGAGGATCATTAATCAACGACTGAATCGTGTCATAATCTAATTCCAAGAGCATGCCCGTTAACTGAGCGCATAATTCAGAATCTATGTTTGATACAGCCACAAACAAATCGTCGCCTAGTAATTGCTTTTTGAGTAGTTGACCTCTGAAATAGATGAGAAAAAATATTAAATAGTCTGAAAACAATTACAAGCGCGGCAAAAACAATGCTAACCAGTCGTAAAAGAAATTAACACAAACTGTATCGTATTCTACTTGGCATAAATTCCGGATGCTCAATTTTCAAAGCAGATAAACTAATTAAAATTGTTGACCGAATGTTTGTCGAATTAATATCAGGGTGTTCTCACATTGAATGCGTATTTGTCAGATCATGCAAAAGCCAAAAAACAAAATCTAGAAGGTACCATTGAAACACGTTGTGACTATTGACTTGCATGTAGCTCCTCACTCTGAACGCAACCAGCAAGTGCATGCGTTCAGTGTGAGTGTTCCTATGACCACGCTTGGTCATGCATAATAGGCCTCTGATTGGTTCTCATAAAATTAATCACGATTAAAATTTGTGCAACCGGCACTTAAGCCGGCATCTTTTGTTTTTAAAGGCACATCAGTAGCATAACATGGAATCATGAATTAACCAACCTAACCAATACAACATAACAAATAAACAATTAGCCTACTTGATAGAATATTAGAAAAAATTAAAAGCAATTGAAATTAGGTATCATTTCATTTGTAATCAGTTTATAGCCTTTGAAAATCTAAATTACAAACAAAATTACTGTAATAGTAAATAGGTTAGACCAGCTTAACTTTCTCAATAAACCTACTCACGCTCTAGAGTTATCTATTCGTTCCTCTAATTCTTCTTCATTCTTTAACAATGAAATGATTTCACTATTTGATAAATTTTGAGACAACTCTTCAGCAATTTCTTTTGTACATAATATAGTTGACTTGAGCGAATGAACTTTAGCAGCAAGATGTTCAATTAGCACTTTTCTTGTTTCAAAGAGTGGTGGCAATTCCATCATTAGCGGAAAACTCCATAATACACTTGCATAATACTAGATTAACTCACGTAAATTAAATAATCATTAAAACGTCGTAAAGTGTTTGTTTTTTACTTTAAAACTTGTTTTAAAACCGTCAACATTACAAAATCACATGCAAACATAAACATAACCTATAAAGAACTTTAAAATTTGGACAAGCGCTCTGATTGGTTACATGATACTCGCTTCTCACGGCGGTAAATATGAACGGCATAATTATTTATAAAATAGAATAATTCTATACTTATATAAATAATTCTATACTTATACTATAATTATAATAGTATCTTGTTTTTGAAATAAAAAATAATAAAACGTTTTTTTGAAATTTATTTTTTAAAACCTAAAGATGGTGTGGAACTCTAAAACTAGTTGTTATAATTTTTGTAGGTATTTTTAATCTATTATTTTATAATTTAAAAAAGGCTACTATTATTTTATTTTATAAATAAAATAGATAGCTCTGAATTCATAAATTTTAAGAAGATACAAACGCCAAAGTATTTCATGAACCAAATGTTTTTTCAGTACCATTCATGTAAATAATTTTGTTTCTATCTAAACTTCAAATTTTTCTCTCAAAGGTAAATGTATGCAAATTTTTATTACCGTATATATCACTATTATTAGAATTTAGAATTAGCTGAGTTTTCATTTTAAATCTATTCTTTTAAGTTTTTTCTAGACAAACAATAAGCTTCGGTTGACGTGTGTGGTTCTTTGAACCTTTGGATCTTTGAATCCGTCCCTTCAAAAGTTTTTTCTACCTAGCTTTGTTTATAATTCATTGATTTGTCACCATCCAACAAAAATTAAAGGTCAACAGTCTATAATAAATTATAGTATAAAGTATTATCATTAGCAATAGAGCTATCAAAATTGCAAGTTAGACTATGAAACTCACAGCATTTAATGAATTGGATTTTTATTCAATATTAATATGAAAACTGTAGTTATTTACATATTTTGAGCTTTGATCAAATTATAAAAAAAATAAACAATTCTATATACTTCGTTCGACCCCAGGAAAATAAAGAACCAAGAGATCAAAGTAAAAACACATCTAAGAATTATGTAGGACTATTTCCTTTATTGTTGTGTCGGTGCAAATCAATTATGTATTTTTGGGTTATATTTTGTATAGATTTTTGGGCCGTCAATTGGTGGCTGTATCGTAGTTGTAATTATTAAATAATATATGGTGGTACGGTTGTGATGCAATCGTCGACTGATGGCTCGGGACTTTAATCTTCAATCTTCATTTGTAGGACCATTAACCAGCCAGATGAGCTGGGTTGGTCATCACGTCAAAAATACAATATCACACAGAAAGTTTTTGACAACACTGTCACGTCAAAAAATAAAACATAATGGCATAGATGGCTAAACACGGTGATGGCCACTAAATGTCAACTGTAGACTCCTGAAAAAATTCACTCAAGGAGTAGTATGGTCTGGCACGCAGCCAGGACTTGAGTCTCCTCTTAAACTCACTGTCACTCAAATGACGCACAGATGGAGGTAGCATATTAAACATTTTAATAGCGATATTGGGATAACAGTTCTGAGCCTTACTTAGCCTACATCGAGGAACATTGACTTCGAGAGCATTTCGAAGTGAGTAGGCACTCTGCAACCCCCTCAAATTCACTGTCAGATTGGTATTCCTAATACCAACCAGGGAAGCAAAGATGAACTGGCTAAAAACTGTGAGAATCCCAAGTCTGGCGAAGAGTGGCCTACAGTGCTCCAGATGACCACTGGATGATAATATCCGAACTGCCTTCTTCTGCAGCATAAGAATACTCTCACAGTGTGAAGAGTGTCCCCACAGCAGTATTCCATATATAATGTGACTATGGAACAGTGAATAATAGGCCATAATCAAATGTTCCTCAGTCAGCAAGCACCTCAGTCTTCTCAACAGGTAGATCACACGAGACAGTCTTCTGCATACAGCATCCACATGAGCACTCCATGTTAACTTTGGATCGATGTTAAATCCCAGAAGCTTCACCGGTTCATTCAATGAATGATTGAAGTGGTTTCTCAGAGTGCACATGATATTCTGTGTCTTGCCGACGTTGAGCAACAGCTTGTTCTCCTGAAACCAGCGTTCTGCACCAGCAAAGGACTCCTCCAACTCAAGGGTGGCAGCTGCAGGCGAGGATCCTCTCCCAACAAGGGTTGTGTCATCCGCAAACAGCAGCTCACTTCCGCCGACTCTCAAATCGTTCATATGCAGGATGAACAGGACTGGCCCCAGGACAGAGCCCTGCGGTACCCCATGCCGTACATGCAGTTCGCCAGATGATGCACCCCGAACATTCACTATCTGCCTTCTGTCAGAAAGATAGGACTTGAAAGTGTCAGCAACAATGTCCGTTATACCATACTGACTCAACTTTCCAAGGAGAAGCTCATGAGACACACAGTCAAAAGCACGTGATAGGTCACACAGCCTCACTGCCACAGAATCTCCACTCTCGAATGCATCAATGACTTCGTTGATCAGGGCCAGCAGGGCGGTTTGTGTGGACTTGGACTTTCTAAAGCCATGTTGTCTATCAGACAGCAAACTATTCCTCTCAAGATGGTCCATTAGCTGATCCTTCATGGCAACCTCTAAGATTTTTCTGAGTAAGGGGGTAACAGTAATTGGTTGGAAGTTATTCTTGTCCTTCTCATCTCCCTTTTTGTATATAGGTACAGTTTTACCCAACTTCAAACAATTCGGAAAGTAGCCCAGTTTAAGACACTGACTAAAGACACTGGCAAGATGAGGTGCCATCTCATCAACCACTGATTTCAAGAAAGCCACAGTAAATCCATAGATGTCCTGAGAAGGTGAATTTTTAAAAGGAGTCACTATTTTCAATACATCATTCTTCGAGACTCTCCTCCATACAGAAAAGACAGCGGGTTGCGCTTCTACATTTCCAACACCATTTGGCTGAGTCACTGGAATCTGTTGAAGAATGGCCTCCACGGAGTTCAGATAGTGACTGTTCATAACATCTGGACTGAAATCACATTGAGGCTGTGTAGACGCTCTGCACTTGTTTATGTGAAGGAATTACAAATTTTCTACAAAACTCGCAAATTTTGTATGACCTAGCATAACATTCTTGGTTGATAATGCAATATATATATATATTGTAAACTGATTTTCAGTCCTATAGCCTAAAAACATTTATGCATGTTTTCTTGTGCACTTTATATGACAATAAATTATTATTGAATTGAATTGAAAAGCGTAGCTCCCTTTAATGGCTGACTTTCAGTTTGTGCCGTTCTCATTGCAAGTCTGAAACGGGAACACTTTGTTACTCTGTGTACTGATAAGAGGTAGGCTGGAGTCAAGGGGAGGATATAGGTATATACCATCCTTGGGCTGGAGTGGGCTAGAGCTTCAGGGATAGGGGATGACTGAGAGGGCGCAAGAGATATGTAGGGAGAGAGAGAGAGATGAATGAGGAGTGGGTGCGAGTGAGGGTGAGGGAATTCGAGTGTGAAGGAGTGAGGGGAAGCGAGACAGGGATAGGGAGGAATTTCGGATCGATACTTCTCGTTTACAGCGAAATGTCTGGAAATATAATCATCATCATCATCTCCATGATCAGCAGCTCCATCCCCCATACAACCTGGCCAGTGCAGCGATGACAACATGGAGATTCATCTCCCAGGCTCCTGTTCTACTAATCCTGCTCAACTCGTTCCAGGTTGAAACCGTCCAAAAAGGTAAATCTGAAAACCGTCAAAAATCTAAATCAAAACCCAACTGTTGTCAGCTGCATGCAAAGACTTGGTAGCAAAACAAAGCTCCATTCATGAGAGCCCAGTGCTCTGATGAATGACACACCTGCTACTAAAAATAGAACCACCTTATCTTAAAATTTGAATAATTTATTGTTTTTCAAAATTTGCTTGGATGATTATGAGTTGAATGTAGTGAATATAATGATATTTAATAATAGCCGGTATATAAAATATATTATGTGTATCGAGGATTTGATTTGTGATAAGCAGATAGCATAATAATATTGAATGGGTTCTATATTCTAAACGTTTCAAGTTATTTTACTTCTACATCTACAAGAGGGGGACCTGTTCATTAGAATGGAAACAGCCCGTTGCTAATAATAGTCTATATTTATCACTTTTCAATACTTAGTAAATTACTTAT
The DNA here is from genome assembly GCF_014356525.2 of Nilaparvata lugens. NCBI lineage: Eukaryota > Metazoa > Arthropoda > Insecta > Hemiptera > Delphacidae > Nilaparvata > Nilaparvata lugens. The sequence goes on from NC_052509.1 coordinate 1,639,536, forward strand.
CAATACCTACAATAATATTTGTTTTTTTTTGTGTTGATGCTGACTTGAAGATATAGACGATAGAGGAATAGTGTCGATAAAAGAGAAAAATACATGGAATCGGCCAAGTAAACCACCTTAAAAAACTGATTGGTGAGGAACACCAATTGATTCATGAACGAATTAATTGAAAATGAATAACAAATAACTTATCTCTCGCAATAGGCTATTAGTACAACTCTTATTATCTATAATAAGTCTACAATAACTTACAACAAAAGTGTATCTGTATTTTGATAACATTTTTCTTAGGTACCAGGTTTTCAAGATATCAAGACTAGAATTAATGAGCCTAGGTACGGTATACATAATTTTCAACTATTTACTTTAACATAGAATATGATACAATATTGTTTTCCAGACAGAATATCAGTATTATTCTAAAAACTTGTACAAAATAAAAGAAAAAAACTCAGGAAGTGAAAGTGTAAATTTTTAGTGAGAAAAAGTCAAATTCGGTTACAAAAGTTACCGAAACTTTCGTCATTCTTAAACTTTTAATCAGATCTTCCTCCCTTCGGGCTAAGATGTCTACATCATCTGCATATGCTAGGAACCATTCTAGTAAGCAGTGTACCTCCAACATTCAAACCTATATTTATTTATTTATTTATTCGTGGATACAATTTTACAAATCATATAAAATAATATATTTGTGACTGCTCTTTCCATAGCAAGATTAAACTAAGTGCCTGACAGAGCACCTCCCTGCCTCAGACGCATCTCAATGTTAGAACCTCGAGATACTTGACCAGCGATACCAACTTTGCTTTTGATTCCTGTCAATGTCATTTTCACAAGGTGCACCAATTTATCTGGAATCTCCAGTATGCTGAGTGTTTTTATATAGCAGGTAAATCCTGTCTACACTATCAATACTCTTGCTTGTTACAGGGATATATACCTAGTATTTTTGTAGTATTATTGTTTTTGAAAATGTGATCAGTTGTTGTTCTCCCCTGTCTGAAACCAGTCTGTATTTTATAGAGTGAAATTCTGTTTTGTGCAATAATTTCAGTGGCCGTAAAAGAATGCCAAGACGAGGTTGACTGTCTGGTGTTGGGCCACATGCATCCTCTGTGCCTGAACTCGCGGTGCGTGGACAGTCAGAGTTTCTTCAAGAAGCCCGGCGCCCGCATGGAGGACCTCGTCAAGCCTCGCAAGTCGACCACTGATCTCAACGAGAGACCTCTCGTTGGCGAGTCGCTGTTCGGTCGGGAGGGTACTTTGGCCCGGCGAGGTATATCAACTCAAATCAAATCTATCCATCAAAATTTCATTTCCTGAAACCAATATTAAATACTACTAATATGATAAAAATGTACAATACTTGTACAAAAACAACAATACTGTAGTGTGGTTCACGATATAATGACAGTGGAGAAAGATAGGAGAACAATGTTGTCGATCCTCACTGTCTTGTCAATGCCTTCTTGACGGTAGCTAATACAGATATTAATTGTTCATTCTCGTTTAAAATTATCAATTATATTTTATCAAGCAAGAAATAATATTTTTCAATAATTTCATAATGAATTTTCATAATTAAAATGAAGTATTTTTTAAATGAATTATCAATTCTACATAGTTGAAAGCCGATCTGGCAACAGAGCAAAGCGAGAAAGAGATAGCGCTATCCGCTTTGTTGAATGATAGACAAGGAAAGCAATACTATTGCTAATCAAACACTGCCAATATAACTTAGATCTCACTATAATTCATTTTTACTGGGTCTATAAATATTTTATTCGACTGAGTCATTGTCAATATTATAGAACCGTTCCATAATTAAATAAAAACACACATATATATTGTCAAATTCTACACAGTTTTATTCGGTAAACAACCATGATTTCGTGACCACACAGTCAACTTGAAAATGTGACGTGTGATGTGGTGTGTGGTCGTGTACCAAATAAAACTGTGTAGAATTTGACAACATAATTATGTGTGTTTTTATTCAATTATTATGGGTAATAATTATTTCAAACTAGTAGCAGATAGTCAGTACTAATCAGTAGATCTTCCCTTATCTCAGCTAGCAGGTAACCCGTGCTCCGCAAGGGTTCGATTAAAAACTTGGCAAACTGAAAACTTGATGTAATGAAACATTGAAGGATTGAAAATAGGCCTATAACCATCCTTGGTGAATAAAGAATCTATATGCAAAATTTCAAGTTAATCAGTCCAGTAGTCCAGACGATATCAGATATCACAAGTTTCTGTGTCACACTGAAGATGACGTCATGATAGGTGATGCATATTCACTTGAAACGTCATATTCACTTCACCTCTTTATAGGGACACTACAATAAATTATTAGAAAGAAACAAAAATCTTCAAGTACCCTTTTTTAACTTTGTTGATGACAAATGAGGAATCCATTTCACTTCATCAGCCTGACACACCAGGGCGCTTGATTTATTTAGAAAAGAATAGTATGATCACCTCAACACATATCATTATTTATAGTGGGGTATCATAATTATTAGAAAACATGAAGAACCTATACAAACCTATAAAAACATATTCATAACCTATAAACTTGAGTGTTGATAGGAAATGACATTGGGTAATACGGCAAGGCAGAACATACAAAAGGATCTCTCTGCCGATAAAAGCCATATGAATAAATAAAAAATAATTAGGACTTAGTTTATTATTAGCAATTTATTTTGTATGTATATTATAATAATAATTATATATGCTTTTGTAAATAAACTCCTCTGGTTGCAATTGACAATCAGAGAAATTATTATTATTATTAGTTTTGCGGGTTGGACTGTGTGGCCAAAATGTGTAAGGAGACTGCGTATGATTTGAAGTTTATTTGGCCGTTGATTAAATTAGATCTGTATTATTTGAGGTGTTTAAAATTTTCATATTATTCTAGTGTGTTAAGTCTATGGCCTTTTTAGAGGATGTGTAATATTTAAATATCGTTTTTACCCTTTTTTATTTTGAATGAGACATAAAAAGGTTACTAGAAGATTTTCATTTAATTCTATAGGGTAGCCATCAAGTTGTCCCTCCGACTACTTGACACCTACTGGACCGGAGGTGTCAACTAGTCCCGACCGTAAACGACAACTTGACACCTCGCACCCTCAAGACAGGGTGTCCCCCCGACTAGTTGTCACCTCCTCAGAAAGGATACAACTAGACGGGTATGACTCACGTCTACTTGTCCCCTAAAAACCGGTTTCAAAAGGGGACAACTAGTCGGGGTGTCAAGTAGTCGGGGTGGCACCTAGTCGCGTACCCATTCTATAGTGTTTTTCTCCAAATGAATCATTCATATTCGACTACATTCTTGTGTATTAATTACAGCAGGCACATTGGTGAAGCCATGCAAAAATTATACGTGACTGTGAGCTAGAGGGCCTCAGTGGACTTGAAAAATCTTGAAGTATCATACCGGTTTTTATTTTCGATGAAACATAATAAAGGGTACTTGAAGATTTTCATTTAATTCTAGTATTGAAACACGTTTGTGTTTCTCTCCAAATAAATTCTTGATTTTTGACTACATGTTTGTGTTTAATTATTGGATTTGATTTGTTTTGGAATAGCAGGTACATCGGTATGTTTATAATGTTTTTCTCTAATAAATTCTTGATATTCGACAACATGCTTGTGTTTTCATCGTTTGATTTGGAACAGCAGGCACATCGTATGCTTAATTTGCTTTTAAATTAATTTGTTCTCCAAATAAATTCTTGATATTCGACAACATGCTTTGTTTTCATCATTTGATTTGGAACAGCAGTATGCTTAATTTGCTTTTAAATTAATTTGTTCTCCAAATACATCCTTGATATTTGACTACATTCTTGTGTATTATTTGATTTGATTTGAAGCAGCTGGTTCATCAGTGAAGTCATGCAAAGAGACACGTGACTGTGAGCTGGAGGGTTTGAGCGGCTACACGTGTCTGCACTCGAAATGCATCTGCGAGGTGGAAAAGCGATTTATCGAGTCGGTGCAGTACGGCAAACGTGACAGGTTCCTCGACCTGCTCAAGGGAATAATGGCTGACTCGGCATATTCCAAGTGCCACGAGACGGTCTCGCCCGAAATGGTACTGTGGGGGCTGGCAGGAGGACTGCAGTATCAGAGCAACGGACTTCCCAAAGGTATTCTAGTTTTTTTCAACTATCAAGAAATGAAAACATGAAAAACATTGGAACACTGCTAAATATTATCAATTTTCAGATCAAAGGATATTCCATTGATCCACTCGAAATGGATATTACATCTTATCAAATGAAAAGACTGATATAGTTATTTGTGCAACTAGTGCGCAAAGTGACAGTTTGCTGCACCGAAAGAAACGTTTATGCCCGAGCCGTAGGCGAGGGCGGAATGGTTTCTTGAGTGCAGCAGAGGAACTTTGCGCACGTATTTCACATTAAGTTTTTCCTACAGTTACCATTGAATATGAAAAGTGGGTAATTATGGGTAAAATTGCCTGAAATGCATCAAATGTTTTTCTGTGTAATTTTATTATTGATAAAAATTTATTGTCAAATTGAATAAAAATGTTGTCCTTGGTTATAATATCTAATAGTAATAATTAGCGCGTTGTGCTTGGTTGCACCTCTGCTCACTATAGCAGCCACAGCAGTCACTGTTACCAACTTCATTTTGATTTTGCTGCACTGTTGCTCCATATAACCTACTAAGTATTTTGCGTTGCCATGAAGTGTGCAAAATTTTTTTCGCCCCACTTGGATGTAATGAGCTGGTTTACGTGCGTCATATGGTGGCCGAAAGTGATTGTTTTCCGACCAGGCCGGTAAAACTTTACGGCCCTAGGGCTGTAAAATGACCTTGAATAACAGCTGACTCTGATTCGATATGAACGGGTTTACAAAATAGTTTATGAAACAGAATCAGTTTATGCTTCTAGAATTGAATAAAGTATTTTGCAATAAGATACTATCATTTCATTTGGATGAATGAAATACAAATAAGATATTATAAACTACTCAAATTCAATTTTCAGAGTATAATAGAATCTAACCTCAAACCTCATAGTACTGCGTTTATCACAAAACCTGGTGGATAGTTTTGGAACTACTTGGGCAATATCCATGGTGCTGAACGTTTTAACAAATAGTTTATGAAACTGAATCAGTTTATGCTTCTAGAATTGAATAAAGTATTCTGCAGTAATATACTATCATTTTATTTGGATGAATGAAATAGAGGTAAGATATCTTCTTCTTCTATATAATAAGAGAGAGTGGGGTTGTGTTTGTTCGCATCAAAACATGTCAACTTGTGGATTGCATACCGGAAAAACGGCAATGATTTAGATCTCCAAATTTTGAACATAGATTCTAAAAATATCAATCTCGTGCACCTGGAAGCCCAAATTTCTATTTTCCTTCTAGATTTTTCAGAATATTAATGTTCAAATTCATCTATGCTACCGTAGGCTAATTGAAGTTCCATAGCTCAAAGTGTGTATTTTTATCAGCAGGTTATAAGACTACCATTTACGAACGTCTATGTGGCGCAGCGGTAAGAAGCTTGCTTACGGAGCGATGGTACCTCGGTTCAAATCCCCTGATGCTTCCCATTTTTTTGTTCTTAATTTTTTCCCTCGAAACGTATTATTATCAATTATTTTTTGAAGGAATTTGTTTTCATTACTATTGAACTTGGATTTTATCAAATAATTATTTTCAATGTAAAATTTTGCCACCAGTACAAATGAATTGGACATAGTCTTCATGCTGTAGGCCTATAATTTATTGAATTTCATAAGAAAAACATGAATAGATCACAATAAAATGAGTAATAATTTATATTCTTCAGTTATAATGTAGGCTACTATCAGACACGAATTCCCAGTGAAACGAGTATTTTAGGTATTTTTTTGGAATTGGGAAAACAAAAGGCTGCCTGATTCAAATTGAGGAGGATCCTAATAGAACTAAAATTTATTGATGTATTGGAAAAATCAATATGATTCTGTGAGGTTTCCAAGTATTATGTATTCTTCAGTTTTCTATACTTTAATAACTAGATACTAATAACTATACTAATAGCTAGAGCTATGACCTTCCACTTTTGTTTTCGGAACTGCTTAATAAACAATTATTCTCATATATATTGTTTATTTCTCTGTGTGGCGAAAAATAGCGTTCGCACCATGGGCAAAAATGTTTTTCCGGCTCTCAATCTTTTCTAGTCCTCGGCCTACGGCCTCGGACTTGAAAACCGATTTCGAGCCGGAAAAGTCTCATTTTCGGCCCTAGGTGCGAAATATACTATTCCGCACTAGAGCGGAAAAGTGATTCTTTGCGTTCTGTAATCAGTGCAGCAATGGCCACTTTTCAACGTAACTGTAGGAAAAATATTGTTAATTTGCCAAGCAGCGAACTTTCACACAACGATTATTGAATTCATTTTAAAACTATTTTTAACGACACTACAGTCTAATATCTTTGAATATTACTTATTAAAACTAGTACTCATTAGACTGTAGTGTCGTTAAAAATAGTTCAAAAATGTATGATTACTTGCAGTTTGTAATGGATACCGGTAATGAAATAGATGAGTATTATTGAATTGTTTTATTTTTTCTATGATAATAACACTGATAAATATTATCAAATCGCAGAGCTAGTGAAAAAAGGATTTATTCCCAAAGGTTAGTTTATTTTCTCCAGATTTTATTTTTTATTTTTCATCAATATTATCATATTCTACTTAATTTTATTAGTATTTTTTCAATATAGACCTACTCTCTGTTATAGTTCATAAACAATACTATAGCAGTTCTTGAAATGCATGAATTCAGGGCTATTTATATTTATTTATTTTAGTGAAACTAGTTGTTATAATATGTATTTTTAATCTATTATTTTATTAATTTCAAAAAAGGGTAGTCCACTATAATTCTATTTTATAAGTACTATTGCTATTATTTGAATAATTTACATTTCTTCTTCAGTTTCAAACGATATTTTATAATGTGAATAAAGAAGGTGGGGAAATGAGAAGTTCATCCAACTTCTACACTATCAAGTTGAAATGAAAGACATTCTGATAAAATTGATCAGATATTTTTTATTCATTCATTTCTATAGGGCTTGAACGTTTTCTGTAGTCTTCCTAATAATAATTCATTCGGAAACTTGATGATGGCATAATCAGCCGGAACTATACGTGTCTTCGGAAAATAATAGAGGGTACTAATATTCTACAAAAATTAATCATATTATCTAGGGCTCAATTCACAATTGCATGCCAACAAGAATCGCATTTGCAGTTCAACTCATCTGCATCTCATTCATTAATTAAATTCAAATGATAATTCATTAGATGAATTTCATATTTCATGAAATTAATCCAATTATCAGTCTGCAGGCCAATAGGCTAGAGTGCTTAGTAGGTAGTGTAGTTTATTAGAGCCTGCAACTCTGTTAAGTTTATTATAGCTGCTCCAGCTATGCGTTATGGGTGCGATTCTGTGTCATTTATAACTTCATCCAATTTAAATGAAAATATAAACCTCAGTACCATTTTAAATTATTTTGTCACAAAATATTTCGGACATTACCGTCATGCCATTTTTATAAAAATTTCAATTTCAGACAAAAATGGCATTAATGTCCGAAACATTTTGTGACAAAATAATTTAAAAGGGTACTGAGATTTATATTAAAAGTAGCCCTAAAGAAGAAAGACAACTTCATCCAATTGTATCAAGTACTAGCACAGAATTAATAATAGAATTATTAGATTAATAGCATTATAGGAGATTTCTCTGGTACTGTATATAAATGAAACCAGTTTAATGTATGTTTTGTTTTATTATTATTATTATGTTAATAAAACATACAAAAAGGAATTATATAAACCGATTGATATTAAAACAATGTGTTTCATTTCAGCGAAAACGTACGGGGATAAGTGTAAAGCTGATTATGAATGCTCTGTCAATGATGGAGATCTAGTCTGCAAGAAAACAGAGCCAAGGAGGTGCAGATGTAAAAGGTGATTCATTATTCCACTTTTATTCATTTATTCATTATTCCACTACTAAAACTCTATTGATAAATGAAAAATCTATCGAGTAATAAATACCAATAATTGAATGTATGTACAGTACTTCAATTGTATGGTTAAGCGTAAATTCAAGTGTAATGACGTTATTAGGTTGAATAAAAACGACTTGATATGAACAATGATATTAATAACTAACTTGATACTAACTACTTCTAAAAACAATACTTGAATTTATCAAACAACAAAAACACATTTAAACAACATTATTAAACAACAATAAAAGAAGCTATTAACAGCATAAAATGTTTTGCAAAATCGTTACAGTACCCTTTTTAGTACTCTTACTAGACATGTAATTGAGTGGAATATTACTTATCAATTCATTTCAACTAAATTCAAAATTTATAGTTTTCATGTTTATTTTGGACTAAAATTTTATAAATATTGTACACGTGAAATTCTAACCTTACCTTGGACTTTGTCACCTATAAATTTGGAAGAAGAATAGCACAAAGACTACCTTATTATTTTATCTTTTATAATGTTATTGCATTAGTGTCATTCGCATTGTAAATGAATTGTAAATGTAGGTTACGAAGTCCAATACATCTATGTAATTATTTTATTACTTTTTTCTCAACAGAGGCCTCGTATGGGACTCCATCGGGTTTCGCTGTTTCATGGGAGATGAACATCCACCTTATGATGGTGAGTTTACATATTCTATGAGATGAAAAATTGAAAAAAGAGATGATAATATTTATAAATACATTTTGTTTTGATTTTAGAAAATGAGACAAATTTGTTGTTATTCATTGTTGTATAATAAATTGTAGCATGATGAGGTGAAGAAAATGGAAATAAGTTGACTCAAAGCTCACCTCGGTCTATCCAACGAATTCGCGAATGAAAGAAGTTTAAGGCTGTAAATATAGTGGACTGTACCTTCAGCAGTAGCCTATACCTGTAGTATTAGGCCTATTGATTCATCATATTGATTATATTACTTATTATATTATATTTATTTATATTGATTCATTTTCCCAGAATGAACCCCGTCATAATGAAAACCAAAACGAAACACTTTAATTTATTTACGATCTGTAGTACATTTTTACTTTCCTTGCCCTATTACCATAGGTAAGGAAAGTATTGCTTTCCAAAAAAAATAAGGTTCCCTAATTTCAAGTTTTCTATATGCTTCAAGGTCCCCTGGTTAATAAGTTAAGCTTTGATAAATTTAGAATTTATTAGATGCAATACAAATTTCACAAGAAACCAATCAGTTTGTTCAAGTTTACTTATACAAACTCCACATAAACCAAAGAAAACTAATCAATTGACTTTTGACATTTGGATAAATTCAGTGCAAAGAAGTTGGATAATATTGTTAAGAAGCTACTCTCGATCTGCTTCTATCATAAATAGTCTGATAACGCGAAATATTTTGGTATTTGATAGTAATAAGATGTGTTTTGCTGTTATCAGGCTATCTCGATCCTGTAAGGCAGATGATCCTGCCAGGAGTCGTATTGATAACCCTAGGTGCCATGATATACCTAGGATTCAAGCTATTCTGCAATTGGTGAGTTGAGAGTAAATTACCTATGTAGTAGCCTATGAAAAAATATTTGCAACTGGAAGCTTTCTTTAACAAAATGTATTTGATGAGATAAATCGGTGTAAAAAAAATAGAGTACGAACCGTATTTTGAAAGAAAGAAATACACAGTGTCCCACGAAGAGGTTAACATGTTTGATTTTATATCAAGTGCCCATTCATGCACCGAACATTTTGAAATTTCACACAGTTTACAATTTAGATTCTAAAAATATTTTAGGAAAATTTCAACTCCCTAAACTTCGTAGAAACAAAATGTCGGCATATTGAAAAACGATACTTTAAGAACATTAAAAAAGGTGTTTTTGGTTTTATAAAATACTAGCCGTCAGGCTCGCTTCGCTCGCCATATCCGTCTAGCCAGGGGGCTCCGCCCCCTGGACCCCCGACTGGATCGTCCAAGAATGAGATCAGCAGGCTCGCTTCGCTCGCCTGCATTTTTCATTTGAGAATTTTTATCATATGTTAGGACAATCCAGTCGGGGTCCAGACTAAACGTCTGGCTAAACGGATATGGCGAGCGAAGCGAGCCTGACGGCTAGTAATATAATATTCCCAGGATTGAAGTAGCAGTGCCCAATCAATTTTTCCGCGATAAATGCATTTAAATCTTCAACTTGGTGCCAACCTAACAAAGTCAACTCAACTTAATGCCAACCTGACAAAATTATTAATTTAGTTGCCAGTTAACAACTGTTTCGAAGAGGTACTCTATCTAGATCATAGTTCTATAGTAACATATGATATGGAAATTTCAATTATATTTAAGAGATTGGGAGAAGAAGAATATACATGCTAAAAGACGAACTTTAAACCCTTAAAAACAACCCTTAGAGTTAAAATATTGCCAAAAGATTTCTTAGTGCGCCTCTAAAGGGCCAACTGAGCATACCTACCAAATTTGAACGTTTTTGGTCCGGTAGATTTTTAGTTCTGCGAGTGAGTGAGTGAGTGAGTGAGTGAGTGAGTGAGTGCCATTTCGCTTTTATATATATAGATTTTTATTGTTACACTTTAGTGCAATATGACTTTTAAATAAAAACTAGAACATAGCCACATGAAAAACCTTAGTCAAAAATTATTCAAATTGAAATCCATCCACAGCAACACACTGATAACAGCGCTTAAGAAATGATTCGTAAGCTCTTACAAAGAAACTCCGCGGTATCCGGAGAAGTTCCTCTTCTATTGATCGTTTTAGTTCCTCATAATTATTGAAGCTATGGGTATAAACTTTTTACTTTAGGTAAGCCCATAAAAAGAAGTCACAAACAGTTGAATCTGGTGATTGGGGTGGCCAATCTAAAAAATCACTTCCACAACCAATCCAACGGCCATGAAGTTTGTCATTTACTAATTTCTTGACATGTTTTGCGAAATGAGGTGGAGCACCGTCATGTTGGAAGATTGCTTGATCCATTCCTGGTACAATCAAATGAGCCAAGACTACCGCAACGAAGTAAACAAATCAGATAATAACTCTTGAAATTAGTTTTTATAGGAAGCAAATTGGTAAAATTTTCAATATGCCACCACTTTTTTCTACGAAGGCTAGGGACCTGAAATTTTCCCAGAAATATGTTCAGAACCTACTTTGGAAACTGTGTGAAATTTAAAAAAAGTTTGGTACATGAATGGGCACGTAATTATAGAATTAAACGTGTAAACCTCTTTGAGGGACACGGTGTAAATTCAACTACTAGCCCATATGACAACTCTCCTCCCGTCACAAAATTCACTTTGTAAAAGTTTAAAATAAAAAATATCAATTCTTATTCACGCTATGAACCGAAAAACTATTGACCGGATGTTAAAGCCAACTATAAATATAATGTAAATACATAGTATCTCAATAATCAAGACCTACATAAAATTTTATCTTCGTAAGTGGGTCTTATCTTAGAAAATTACCACTTTCTGTACCATATTCTCAAGAGTATTTCATATTAATATTAAGTTTGTTTTTATATAATTGCAGTGGCAGGAGAGGAATGAGACGTGCGCCAGATATGGAGTCGTCACATTTGGTACCAAATCCAGCTACTTGGGTAGCTTCTTACAGGGGTAAAACTAAATCTTTTTGAACATTCTACTATTTTAGATATATTTTCAGAATGATTTTTCTTTATTCATTTTTATAATGATTTTTCAGTTGAATCAATTATACCTAATCACAATTTATTTATGCATAGTAAATTCATACTGCTTACTCCAAATCAGAAGCACATCCTATACTATTAAACGAGCAATTTCTGTTTATATGTTTAGATGTTTATATATCTGTATGTGACCAGATCTCGAAAATGGCTCTAACGATTCTCACGAAATTTGAAAGAAAGTAAGTTTATGATATAAAAATTCGATTGCTCTAGGTCTCAACCCTGGGATAACTCGCTGAAGGACATTAAAACAATAAATACGTCCTTGGAAAAACAGCTGAAAATTTTGTCGTCTGTTGATGATGGAAGTGAGAGAGACAGTGCATGTGTTTGGAACTGAGACAAAATTATGACTCAGCTGTTGAACTTTTGTAATTATTCAATCAGTGCCGGTTGTACAAGAGCCGGTTAAATTTTAATCCTGATTAATTCCAGTAGAACCAATCTGATAAGCTATCTTTATGAAGTGGTTTTCTATTATTTGAATTAAAATTTAACATGCTCTTGTAAGATAAATTTTTGCATTCCTCTGGGAATTAATCTCAATCCACTGTGATTAGATGGAACCTTCCTGTATGAACTATAAATATATTATAATTTCTTCTTTCGTAATAAATATTTTATATGCTTTTGTACTCCAGAGCGGAGCTCGGTGCGCCGATATTAGGTATAAAACATCGATTAATTGAACGTTATCCTGAGTAATCAGGTGAGTCAAAAAAAAACTCACTAGACTTGACCTCATGGAAAGTACAGTGAAATTCAATTCAAAGTCCATACTGTAATTCAAGAGACTTGAGATATTGTAAAATATCCACTTTATTTTAATAAAATTATTATTTTTCAGGTTCATACTGTAAGCAATTTTGGTAAATAACCATAACATTTCCCATCCAAACAATACTAACAGTATGTACGGTACTCATTCATTTTGTCAAAAGCAAAATAATATTGAAAAGAAAAAAGACTTAATGAATATGTAATGATAGTAAATTTAGACCTGAGCCAGTCTGGTCTACTATACTTATATCATAACATAATTATTCAATGGTTGTTTTCACACTTACCGATTGCCAGCCGACACTCAGAACTGTCCTCCGATTGGCCAATTCTCATCAACAACTGACTCTCAGCCAATCAGAGGAGAGTTCTGGATGTCGGCCGACAATCAGTAAATGTGAAAACGACCATTTTCATAACTGATAAAATACAATAACAGTCTAAACATACTCACTCCAATTTTTAAAGAAACTAAAAGTATTGAAACCAGAAAGCTGCACCCCTTCCCCCACTACTTAAAATATAGTAATGTTTCATTTTAGACGTTTATTTATCGAGCAATATGCCATCTAGTATAAGATACTGTAAGTCTACTATTTAAAATCTTAGAGTTGAAAAGTCTAGAACTTGGCTAAATCTCAAGCTCGGAAACTATGGCTCTTAATAATTGGAATAAATTATCAATATATTAACAAATTGCAAACAAAAGAATAATTATCGTACGGTTTGCAACACTGGCGCGGAAAATAGCGATGTCTTTTACTCCACCATCGTTTACGGTGAGAGGGAGAGTGATGATGCAGCAGAGTGGTGGTAACCAATGCTAAATAGCATTTATCACATTGAACTGATGATGCAGTAGTCTACTTTATTCAAACTTGGCGCGCTCGCATAAAAACGATCATCTTTTGGTTTCTTCGCCTTTTTCATATTTATTTTAAATATTTTTAATTACATGTCAATTTCTGTCCAGTCATCGGCGAATCCAGAGGTGACCGGACGCCTCCTCGCCTCTGATTGAAACACAATATATAACTAGTTATCAAGTACCCTTCATTTTATCACAACATTTTATTACTAGTTTCAACTCTTCAAGAGTTTTTGAAACATCTTCAATAGCTCTTGAAGAGTTGAAACTAGTAATAAAATGTTGTGATAAAATAAAGGGTACTTGATAACTAGATATATGGTGTTTCAATACTTGTAGTGGCTTTAATAGTTATTTGTGCAACTAGTGCGCAAAGTGACAGTTTGCTGCACCGAAAGAAACGTTTACGCCCGAGCCGTAGGCGAGGGCGGAATGGTTTCTTGAGTGCAGCAGAGGAACTTTGCGCACGTATTTCACATTAAGTTTTTCCTACAGTTACCATTGAATATGAAAAGTGGGTAATTATGGGTAAAATTGCCTGAAATCCATCAAATGTTTTTCTGTGTAATTTTATTATTGATAAAAACCTTAATCCTAAAATCCTAAAGTCCTCGTTGTCCTTGGTTATAATATATAATGAATAATAATTAGCGCGTTGTGCTTCGTTGCACCTCTGCTCACTATAGCAGCCACAGCAGTCACTGTTACCAACTTCATTTTGATTTTGCTGCACTGTTGCTCCATATAACCTACTAAGTATTTTGCGTTGCCATGTTGCAAATCTGGAGTGCAGAAAAATTTTTCCCGCACTAGAGCGGAAAAGTGATTCTTTGCGTTCTGTAATCAGTACAGCAATGGCCACTTTTCAACGTAACTGTAGGAAAAAATAAGAGTATGTTTAGATTATGTTTGTATTTCATCAGGTACTTGATATATTATTCTATTGCGTTTTAATCTATCCATATACCTTGTTACTGTGATAAAATTTCCGATAGTTTACCGTTTTCTTTTTTGGATTTTCCAGTTCTGAGTCCAGTGAACGGCACCGAAGTCCGCACCACACACACTCAGCCGCTCCAGCCAGGCCTCCTGGTGCCCGATGGTCCTCCCACCTACGAGGAGGCGCTCACACACAAGGTCATCTTCAGCAGTTACAATCCAACCACCAATCAGGCTCATCCGTTGTGAATACACCACTACTTTTCTTACCAGTCGTTATCAAACTGTAAATAAAAGCGTTCTTTTATAATATTTTGTCCTGTATTTAATTCCTCTCACACTGTATTTATTGAAATTGTATTTTGGAATAAATAAATTGAAATTGAATAAACATTTTAAAAAATGAATGAAATAAAGGCGGGGCCACACAAGTCATGCAGCGTTCCGATCCCATCCTGGTCGTGTGTTGATGGGAGGGATATTATCTTATATCCTTTTCAGAATTTCTAGAAACGTATATATATATATATATATATATATATATATATATATATATATATATATATATATTTAGGGCTACTCAAGTTTTTATTTGTAAAATAATACCGTCTTAGAACCCTTTTTAAAACTTGAAAATATAGTTAAACATCCGAAACTGGTTGTTTTTTAATTTGCGTTTTTTATTTGTTACTTTATATTAATAGTTTTTTTGAAAGGGAACTAGGATATTATTTTACAAACAATCCTTTTCAGAGTTGACAAATATTTTTTGAAAGAACGCCGATTTATGTAACTAGTTACATTACAATATTATATCATCGATATTCAAATTATATTTAATCTTCATTGTGATTGATGATTTTGTATACTTTGTAGAATTCGTTGAAGAATAATTAGCTATACTATAATTATTGTAGATTATCCAAAATATATTGTAACCTACACGAATAGAGAACTCTAATCTATTCTAATCTTATCAGATCACAGTTGACTATGGCATAGTATGGTGCATGCCACACATGTCCGTCATGTGATCTGTCACACCACTACCCCTCCACTCCACAAAAATATGGGACAGGTAGAATCGGAACGTTGCATAACAGGTGTGGCCCCTGTTCTATAGTTATTTGTGCAACTAGTGCGCAAAGTGACAGTTTGCTGCACCGAAAGAAACGTTTACGCCTCGCTGTCCTTGGTTATAATATATAATACTAATAATTAGCGCGTTGTGCTTGGTTGCACCTCTGCTCACTATAGCAGCCACAGCAGTCACTGTTACCAACTTCATTTTGATTTTGCTGTACTGTTGCTCCATATAACCTACTAACTATTTTGCGTTGCCATGTTGCAAATCTGGAGTGCAGAAAAATTTTTCCCGCACTAGAGCGGAAAAGTGATTCTTTGCGTTCTGTAATCAGTGCAGCAATGGCCACTTTTCAACGTAACTGTAGGAAAGGTATTTTCATACCTAGCAACGCGTAGCTAGAAATACGACTTCGGAATAAGTAGCCGTCCTATTTCCCAATGTTGAATCTACGCTACATGGGCATCAGAGGATGGAGAAGGAAGGCACAGGATGAATGAGATGAATAGAGAGGCGTATTAAGGGAGGCCAACACCCTAAATGGGTTGTAGAGACAAGGAGTACCTAAGTAAGTAAATCTACGCTACGCCATAGAATAAAACAATCTTAAGTTCAAGTTTTCAATGTATAAGCTTTCTCTGGCTACGTTGATGTGAAATGGACAGATTGATTAACATTAGGAGATACATCGGCTACGTCTTTCGAAGACGTATTTCAGACATTTCTAGACCTTTAGACTAGCAAATATGAATGTTAATCTATTATGAGATTTACTTCAAACTGTCAGCACTGATTGAATCTGGTTCATCGATGTAAATTATGAGGAATACTGACAACTTGAAGTGGATCTCTCTTTAACTAATATATGAACATTTAAAGCTTTTTGGCCGTTTTCACACTGACCGATTGTCGGCAGAAATTTATCGTCACGACATCCAGAATGTCCTGCGATTGGTAAATTCTCACCAACAGCTCCTTCTCATCAAATCGAAAGATACTCTGGGTGTCGTGAAGATGAAATATGTCGGCCAATGACAATCGGTAAGTGTGAAAACGGCCAATGTCTTCTATTTCTCTATGCAATCACATTTCACTGTATGTGTGAAAACATAGTGAAACGGCGAAGGTGGAGTGTATCAGGGAATGTAGGTGAGTGTTTAAATAATGCATGTAGGCCTATATATAAAATGTCTCAGCTTCCTTCTATCCTCTACTCTAATCAAATCAAATGTTTCTTTATTTTGACATCATTGCACAATAGGCTACAACAATTTAAAACATTTTTTTAAATCATGAACAGTAAATAAATATTACTGTATCAAATATTAGCAACGCATAATTTTCCACATTGTTATATCAATAATAAACATTATTCATAACCGCATACTCAATCTATCAAGATGTCAAAACAAAAGAATACTACCTACTTGCTAAATTATTAAAATTTGTTTGCAAGTAGGAGTAGGTTACACACCTCGCCACTCCAATATTTTTTTGACACATTTGAATACATTCTCAACATTCTCAGCTACCTTCTATGATAAACTCCACCTCCACCACCACCTTTATTTGGTACAGGACCATGGTTTCGTGACCAAACCATGATACGTGATAAAACTGTATAATTTGACGATATATGTGTGTTTTTATTTCATAATGGAACGGATCTACAACATCGATAGTGACTCAGTCGAATTTTTATCAAATCTTCATTTAAAGAAGGAATTGAATTGAAGAAATGGAATGGAGTGATAGCGGAGATAAGTGCTTGTTGAAATTGTAGTTGTAAGAGCAATTACTTTGCAATCTCCCAGAGAGACAATACACACAAGATACAATGAAGAGCTGAAAAGTCGGGACAGTACTTCCCCTGCTGGTGAATGGCATATTATGATATAAGAATTATTATGATCTACATTAGAATTGAATCAATTCAAATAAGATGAATCTAATTCTACACCATGAAATTCGACTGTTCACCATTTGAATCTAAACCATGAAT
Source organism: Nilaparvata lugens (assembly GCF_014356525.2). Classification (NCBI taxonomy): domain Eukaryota; kingdom Metazoa; phylum Arthropoda; class Insecta; order Hemiptera; family Delphacidae; genus Nilaparvata; species Nilaparvata lugens. The sequence goes on from NC_052509.1 coordinate 1,657,052, forward strand.
TCTACACCTCACCTTCTACAGGAAATTATTTTTAATTTACAATACTTTCTTTATGACGCTGCATTATGAAAACAAGTAATTTTCTTAATTACAACAGTTTCACAAGATCCATCTAGCAACAAACAGTCAAGCTTGCAAGCTACGGTATTATTTTGGACATAAACGTTAAAGAAATTAATATTAATATAATTTATCAAAGTAACTACAGTAAGGTTAAGGTAAAGACACAAAACATTATCCAAGAATCCAATCAATACATTTTATTAACTAGTTAATAATACTCTACATCTATACAATACAATAGTGTATGGAATTTTTCATGTTAACAATGTGAATAACACTATTTAAATCTGTTTCCTTATAAACATTGGAAATTAAATTTGTTCTAATTATTTATTTAATAAGGAACTAATTATAGCACAATTTGATTTGTTCAATACTTACAATAAAACGTTTTTCTACACTGCATCATCTTAAGTAAATCAGTCTAGAACATATTATTTATAGTTTCAAAATTCAATTTGATAGTTTTTAGACTGTGGAATTAGTATTATTTTACCGAAACAATTTATCGGAAATAGTCTACAATAAAAAAGATAATATATATACATACAAACCCAAGACCATAAACTAGTTTAATTACAAGGAATGGGCTGAATAACAAAGTAAGTTAAACAAGGAAGTGAAAGGAAACAGTACATTATAAAATAATAATAGTGGACGGGTTAATTTGGGGGAAAAATATGTTGGAGATTTAATAAGTGATAAAAAATTTTTGGATTGGAACAAATTAGAAATTGATTACAGGAGACCAATAATAAAGATTTGTGAAATTGAAATCTTCAACACACTGGTACACCACGGACATCAAATACTGTGCATTATAATATCATAAACTACTTTCATAACCACAAAACAGCTCATCAATTTATGAGCCGTTTATGGTGAAACGAATCCTTCTTAGTAGCACTAGATCAAATCTGTAATTTGGAAAACTTCTCACGAAATAATAAACTTCTGAATCTCTCAACAAAATTGAGAGAATCAGAGACAATGAGCTCTTGATTCGTCGAAGTTGAAAAAATTATGTAAAAAAACATTAAATACTCGAATTTAAACAATATTTTATTGATGAACGATAGTTCTTAGCTTCTTAGTTTTAGTTAGTTCTGAATGCAATCAAGAATCAAAAAAAAAGAAGAATTAAACAAGTTTAACAAAAATGAATTTAGTAACAGAGTTTTAGAATTTGAGCAACAATTAACAATAACAATAATAGGAAGTTTAGAGTTAAAAATCATATTGGAAGCTGTAAATAGAATTAGGCGTTTGATAGTTCATGAATAATGAGTAATATTGTGAACAGCTTCTGAAATGAAAGTATAAATCAAGTATAGTTCATACATGTATACATTACTTCGTATATTTTTATGCTTCAAAATACATTAATTTTGTACAGTTATATTATAATTTGTGATGAATAACGGAATTTGATAGGAATAATTTTGTGGCTTTACATATCTTACACTAGCTTGATTGTTACAATCAAATTACGTAGGTACCTATAATCATATCCTCGAATACAATCAATCACCCTGTTACTCCTTCAAATATTATATTTTTCTTGAGTTCGTTCATTTTCTGAGTTGAATGAAGTATGCTACAACAAATCATCACACTGACAGAATCACAAAAGTTGATAATTTATACTTTCACGAATAAATTAATTTTCATAACTGAAAAGAAAATTTCAAATTATTTATTGGGAGGTTCAAAAACATAACTTCATCTAGATTTCTATCATGAAAATCATAATAATTCACAGAATCAATACTATCAATAGTCGATTTTTATAAATTAGAAGACTAATGAGTATTATACGACAACACATCCTTTCTTATCCTTTATAACATTCAATAGACACATACAGTTAAAAACCCCGTCACTTTACGTTAATATTTTTAAAGCTTTTCACTACTCCAAGATAAGTTAAATTTATGGTCCCAAAATAAATTTTAACACGTGATAAAACCTTCTAAATATGTACGTATCTACATATATTGAATAGGTTGATATAAAACCGGTTCCAAGTAGAAAGGAAAATACAATTTTGATATAAATGAAAAACTACTCAGGTATAATGGCAATCATTAGGATAAATATAACACTGAGCATGGAACATTACTTGGCACATTTCATGAATTTCAAAGTAAACATGAACTAATATTTTAATAAGTACATTATCCACAACAATGAGTGTATTTACAAAATTTACAAAAATTGAAATAGATACAACACCATATCTGATAGAAACAGAGTAGTCCCAAAATTAGTACCTACATTTTTACACACATTTACAAGGATACAAAATCATTATTATGCTCATTCATAAATGCTCAAAACACACCAATTACAGAAACCCATTTCATCGAATACTGTAACTTTTAATACTACGGAAATAACATTTAAAACAAACATTTTAGAGAAGCAAAATGTCAAAAGTATAGGCAAGCACGCAAGCATGAGTTGAAACTTGAGTGCTAGCCTTCATTTCATTCAACAATAGTTCAAATAAATGGTATCAATGAAAGTGGAGAACTTTGAATACGAATATAGTATCTGAGTAGATTATGTAAGTATTTAACATTAGATTATTATTTTAGGAATTTGAGTTAATCTTGAGTTACATGATACTATATACTCGTAACACTGTTCTCTATTTACTTACTTGATAGCATTAAAGAGAAATTGATACTTAAAATTTGTGTTTATTTTTCATACACAGAAATAATAAGTTTTATTTATATCAAAGATTCGTTATTTCTATCATTTTTAGCATATTTTTCATTTTATTTCGAGTAATTTTAGATGTATATACTCTAGTCTTGTTTATTGCATGTTAGCGTGTATTGCAGTTTGCAGTCAATAAAACAATAAAAGAAGTCCAAACCAATTTTCTGTTTGTAGTATTTATTACTTTTAATGGGGTAGTGAAATGTTTTTACAATTCATTCAAATATTTTACTATTTGAATAATTCGATTTATTATGATATGATTATAAACTACCTAAGTTTGGTATATCTAGGTTTTATATTTATATCTATTAGATACTTGTCATTATCATTTGAAAGGGATGTAACATTATTTTCGTTGATATTTTCAAAATATTTCTTGTAGATTTATAATACCAGTAATAAATTGTTAAGCCACTAACGTTTGACGAATCTATAGTAGGCTACTTTTGCACAGGATAATTCAGACCCTGGCTTCACTTTCAACTAGTATCAATAAATCCGCTAGTTACAAAAGGTGATTGGAATGAATGTTTTTACCCTAGTATTATTTCCTAGATCAAAATGATCCTTAGATGATACTATTGTAACTGTTTGTATTTTTCATATCCAAAAATAATGTATTAATTATTAGTAAATTTAATTACGATTAAGAAAATAACATTCCTTTATGCTGGCTCCTACAAAAATTATTCAAAACTTTGAGACTTCTCTGCTTTTAAAATTACTCATGTGCAGTTATTACTTTCAAGTAATATTACTATCTTCAATTGATATAACATTAGAGAATTTACAGTTGACATATTTGAGTTTAATCCTTCTTATTTTTTAGATAAGGAAATTGATCTAAGACATCTATAAAATTTCTATGAGGATCTCTACATTAAGCAAACAACACGATATGTCCATCATGAAAACAGTAATTCCGAACTTTTTTATTTTGTGAAATTTGAATTTTAATCTTTTATTTTCCACTTAAGTAGTTATCTATAGTATTTTAGTGTAATATTTTTAAATATTATAGAATTTTATATCTCATTTGATTCATTATTAATGATTTGCCCTTCTTGAACCTTTAGCCTTTACCCTTCTTGAGATTTTGTTCAACAAAAAAGCCTTAAGGTTTAAGGACCCAGTGCCTTAAGACGCAACTGGAATTGGCAAAACTTGAGACAAGTGTATGATGTTGTAAAAGAGAAAATGTAAGCAAACATTAGATTAAAATATCCTCGTATTTTAACTCTGGAATGATATTGAATAAATTTATCATTGAAGCTTTTAGTTTATCATTTGAGTTATGTGGGCTCCGATTTCTACTCTTCCTTATTCAATAGTTGAGATTACTTACCGTTCTCAACAATTAAGAATTTATTAATCTTCATGATTATATTCATAGGAATGAGAAACAAATAGCCTTGATACAAATAAGACATCTTATCCCAGGGGCAACATTGGCTAACAAGACCAGAGATATAAGTTGTAAGATGTTATACAACATCTATTATCCTAGCCGATACGTTTCACAATTTATTCCCACGATTTGTAGTAAAGCAATCAGCATTTTCAGTCGTACGCTTGCTGGTGTTCAACAAATGAAAGATCCATGGGCTTAATGTAAAAACGTTTCATGTTTCAGTCTGTCACTCTAAAAGGCATTTAGCATTTATAAGCAAGCTCAAAATCACTAGCTTATGATTTGAATCTTCAACTAATGATACCTATAAAATTTAGTGGTGATGTTTCACGGCTATCATGAGATTTGAGCGTTATTTTTGTTATGAAGGAATAAGAGTGGAATGCCAAACCAAGCCAGGACTCGAACCCAGGTCACATATCACTGGACCACACTAGATTCAATACAGAAATCTATGTCAAAGGTCTTCATGAAATGTATGATCTATGTTTCGAAGTCATTTTGTGAATAATTCATTGTTAGATCTTATTTATGCACATAATCAAGAGTAATCAACAATATTGACTTTCAAACTGGAACAAATAGCACTAAAACATTTTTGTTTATAACTATGTCAGTTTCATACATTTATGATCGCATAATTGAGTAATGGTGATGTACAATTTACATTTACTTATACTAATCACTCATAATTCAGTTGATGATATATTTATTATTGTAAATATAATGCATGTCATAATATATATTGACATGTTTCATGATAATTATTCAATTGATATTAAAACTGTCGATTGAAAATACTAGTTTAATTAATTTAATTCACTAGCAGGTGGAAGACTTTTATGATTTAAGATCAACCCTCGGGTATCATAAAACGTGTTTAATCTTTTAATAATCATTTTGAATTCAAAAGTCTATTTCGTAGTCTATTCTCGAATTTCAATTATTGGTAGAATCTACAATAATTCGATTGAAATGTAAAAAGTATAATACATTTTAATGTTTGCGTTTAAAATTTTGGTTTAAGCCTTCTATATATATTTATTTTTTTTTGTACTGACATTTCTTAATTTTCTTGTATTCTGAAGTTTGTAGTAATATTCAACTATAAGTTAGGTTCTAGTTGAAATAGTATCTGAGATACGATTACTTATGTTTGTAATTTGTAATAATTATATCATGAGCAATAAGTAGATATTTTGTAGAGTTTAATATATTTTCATCAATATTATTGAATTCTCATTACCGAATTAACGAGCATAAAACTGCGTATATTTTCAGGGAATAAATCATTAAAATATTATATTTTCAATAATTTCCAAGCCAAAAAATTTCTATCGACAATAATATTAGTCAGAGGAATAATTCATAAGAAAACAGTGTTTTCATCTAAAAGGAATGTATAGATCAGATTCATGAAATAATCCATGAGATTTCATGGAAAAACAGTTATTTCAAAAGAAATAATCAATAACTAATTCACATTGAAAGTTCGAGCAGAGAACCCCTATGTTGTCGTTTAAACAAACCAGTTAAATTTTCATTGTGCAACAGAGATGACAAATTTAATACAAAATTGTTTCAAATAGTTCACAGGAAACAAAAAAAAATATTAGAAGGAATGATCAATCAGACCAAGTGATTCCCAAATACAAACCCAAAACATCAATAATACAAATAGTAAGCAAATGAGTAAATCATGAAAATAATAATTATTGCAGTAATCCATTCAAATAGAAATTCATCATATCAATGAAATGAACATAAACAAGTATTTGTAATGTTATTTGAAAATTAAGTTGGAAAAATCATTAAATGGAATGTTTATTAATGGTATTTCCTCTCTTAGAATTGATTTCGAACACTAAAGAATGTATTCTTTAAACAAGTATCAGAATCTAAACAATTAGAATCACAGGATATTTCAAAAGTTTATCCAAGTGAAAATACTCTATCAGGATTGATTCTGTAACTAAACAGATTCATGTACCAATTCAATATTTCATTCAAGTGAAAGTGCTGTATTAAAACTGATTCTAAACACCAAACAAGTTTCTATTTCATAGAATAATCAAGATCTAAAAAGTATTTAGATAATAAGTATTCAATGTTACTTATCAGTTTTCCTCATGTATCTACAGGTTTTCAAACAATGCAACTAGAAATCAAGGAATGTTTTTCAAACAATTCACTACAGTATTCAATATTACATAGAAATTTTTCTCCTGTATCAACAGAGAAATCTCAGATAATGAAACAACAAATCAATGAATGCTTTTCAAACAATTCAGAACTGTATAGAATGTTACTTAGCAGTTATTCATCACTACTTAGAAGTTTAGTTCCTGTATCTACAGGCTGGTGTGGAATCATGTAACAAATCAAGGAATGTTTTTCAAACAATTCACATTTGTATTGAATGTTAGTTAGCATTTTTGCTCCTGTATCTATAGAGTGTTTTGTAGCTCATTTATGTTTTTTAAACAATTCACAATATTATACAATATTACCATAGGATAAACAATGTATAGCTATTTTCTGATATTACTTAGCAGTTTTGCTAAGATATCCACAGGATGGTCTCGTATCATGTAACCAATCAAGGAATGTTTTTCAAACAATTCAAAACAGTATTCAACATTTCTTAACAGTTTTGCTCCTGTATCTACAGAGTGATGTCATATGTTTTTGAAACAATTCACAACAGGGAGTTTTGTTCCTGTATCTACAGGGAGTTTCGAATAATGAAACAAATCGAGGAATGTATTTTTGAAATGATTCACAACAGTATTCGATAATACTGTTTAGCTCCTGTATCCATGAAATGATCTCATATAATGTTTTTGAAACAATACACGACGTTTTACTTGCTCCTGTATCTACAGGGTGGTCTCGAATCATGTGGCGTTGGGCAGCGAAGACGACGAGGCAGAGCTGTTGGGCGTTTTCTTGCTGACGCGGCGGATGAGCTTGCGGAAAGAGGATGTCCACTTGGTGGCGCGCTGCAGCGACCGGTTGTGGCCGCCCGGTGTGGCCGCAGCCGCACTCTCGCACAGCTCCGACGAGAAGCCAGAGTCCGAGGAGAAGGCGTGTGGCGCTGAGGATGTCGTCGACGCGTCGGTTGGGGCGTAACGACACTCCTCCTCCTCTTCTTCCTCTTCCTCCTCGTCGCTTGATGACGTCACCTAGAGTGGGCAAAGTCTTGTATGAAAACAGTAGTTAATGTACAGAACTGAAAATGTGACCCAGATTCACAAGTGAATGAAACATAACCTTCTTTTTGGACTAGTGTATTAATTAAAATACGGGGAAGGATCAGTTTTGGACTGTGCCTGTTGGTCCTTCCCCAATCATTTTAATGATACGTTCTCTCTATCTTAATAAATAAATAATAATAAATATTTTCAATGGTTTTATCAGCATTCTTCTTCTTCTTCTTAGCTACATGTTGGATCATTAAGCTGGATTTCCACACATCAGTATCAGTGAACGTGTCCGGTACAAGAAAATATTATTTCTATACGTTCTAATAGGACTATTCACACACCTTCTGCCGGGCTGAGTATGAATAATCCCATTGAAATTCATGTGAATAATATTTTCACTGAATGGGTCACGTTAACTGATATTGATATGTGAGAATTCAGTTTTAGGCTCCAAAGTTTAAGCACTTTATTCTGTCGTAAAGGAACACACGACAGATCCCAAAGCACTGAAATTGAGTGTGCTAAGCTGCTAACACTGCATACGACTTGAACGCCCGAACAGTTCCGAAATCGGACACAGATTCCAGCAGTTGGGATACACAGGATCTTGACATAGCACATACGACAGAATGTCTCATCCACTGAAGCCTTAAGTTTTTATTAGATTAGGGCACTAGGCTAAGATACAAGTGAGACACTTAGATAAAAATATAAATCTCAGTACCCTTTTAAATTATTTTGTCAGAACATGTTTCGGTCATTAATGCCATTTTCACTTGAATTGGCATTAATATCCGAAACATGTTGTGACAAAATAATTTAAAAGGGTACTGAGATTTATATTTTTAATCAATATTAAAAGTAGCCCTGAAGAAAAGACTAGTGAGACACTTGTAGTATCCGTGTGTAATAACAGAATTTCTGTTTAATGCCCTGCGATGATTCTCGTTTTCTCGGACACCAGTGAAGTCCCAGATCTGGTGTCCCTAGTGTAAAAGTCATGTAAGAACTAACAAGTTCCATAAGAATTAATGCCACGCAACTGATTCGGACACTTGGTGTCTCAGCTATGATTCCTGATAAAATAGAAGCCTTTATCCCTTAATAATGTATTTATATTCAGATACAATTCGGACACTTGATTTCTGGTCACAAGCCAACCAAGCATTCCAGTGAATTTCTACTTTTCTGGGCATGAAAATGGTTGGTTTTCTTGGGCATGTTTCACACATTGACAGAATGACAGCCATTAGTGTTTCATTGTGACTCTGCCGCAATGAGTAGTGTGACTGGAAAAGCCTCAAAACTGCAGGACAGAGCTTAAATGAAAAGTGGAATTGACAATATTTAACAGTGTTTTCATGTTGTAATTCTTTTTTGAAAACGATTGTCATTGTAAATAGATAATCAAGTAAATAAAAAATAAGAAAACGGTTTCAGTTGTTGTGACACTTTTAGGTCTATCTTTTGAAATAGTGTGAATTAATGGTTGAAATACCATTCATGTCCAACTATTCAGAATACATAGATACAGTTATGTGCATACCTCATCGATGTAGGAGATATGCTGGAGAGGTAGGAGGGGCGATGGCAGGTAGTGGGAGGAAGGCCGCGAGGAGGGTGAGCCACCAGCCGTGGGCAGCGACAGTTGCGACAGACGATCGCTCAGCGACTCCTCAGTGTCGTAGAATGTCGCGCCCCCTCCCACGCGACTGCCGCCGCGTTTGCGCATCTCGCCGAACGGCGCTTGGAAGCACGAGAACAGTTTGCCGCGGTTGCCACTGAAAAAACAACACAAATTAATTTCAATAAAAATTAACCTCATTTCAGCACAATCTCATTTCGATAGAAATTTTCCGCATTCCAACACAATTTCATTTCAATAAAAATTCGATACACTCATGAAACTGTTCCATACTCGCCTGCGGCTCGTGCATGGACGAACTTTTCTTTTCTTGTAGCTATTGCCGTTTTTAAAACTGTAGTTATTTGTGTATCTAGGGACTACACAGCAAATTTTTCTCCCTGAAGGGAACAGCCGAGGATTACAATTTACCAGAGGGAGAAGAAGTAACTTAGTTACCTCCTACTTAGTCCAATGTCTTTCTTAGTTGCATTAGTCCCATGATGCACATAACACTCTTACATCTATGAACATAAGTAATTCAACCTAAATTAATCATAATAATTATACAGTATCTCAATTACCTATAGTTTTTTGCAAAAAGCTTGCTGCAACATAGCCTACAACCTTGCTACCTGTTACCTACACAAATTTTAAAGTCATTTGCTAGTTTGCAAAGTTTGTTGTTAAACTGCGTAATACATGTACTGTATGTATGAAGTCCTCTTATGAAGCTTGTAATAGTGTAGTAAGATTTTTACCCCATGCTAAATTAGGCATTCAGCCGTCGGCTGCCAGATTTCAAAATTCTAGCGCTGTGTCGCCTCTAAGTCGTTGATATAATGTATTGGCTAGAAAAGATAAAGAAATTAAAAGATGATGCTAAAAATAATTCCAGTATCTACTTATAACTAGGAGAATAAATGCTTCTAAGATTTGTATAGGTAGATTTTCATTGTATCAATCGATGAATAGATGAATGCATAGATTAGAATTGAGATAGGTAGGCCTACTGTACCTTGACGAAGCATATTCACCGAAAGTGGCCCTAGTGTAGGCACACACCGAGCACTTTCTTCGCCTGCACATGGCCAGATGTTTCATTCCTTTCTTCAGTTGGCTGTTCAGTGTGGCACTCTGCTTGGCAACCAGCTTCAAATTGCTCACCTGCAAAGTAAATTTGAAAAATGCAAATAAATGTTTTCATAGAGTGAGTTACTAGTACCATAGGGTGAAGATACTGTCTAAGTTGAGTAAAGATATGTCTTATATCAGTTGTCTCCTAGTACCCTTCATTTTTTCAAATAAATTATTCAGCCTGAACAAAAATCAAGCAGGAGTACATGTACTTGTTGGTGATTCAAAATTGAGATTCTAATTTAAAAAATTCAAGAAGAAAGTAACAGAGGTTGGTACTTTTTTGTTCCATTATAGACTAGGATGTATACTTATGATTTGTTACCTCATCATATCTGCATGAAACAATAAGTAAATGTCTTCCAGAACGTTTTCAGTTTTAATATAAGAAATGTTGCAACGCAAACTTTCATAACTGCATGCTGATGATCAAATGAAACATCAAACAAATAAACTAGGTTTACTTCAAATATTTCAAGACATATAAACAAAAACAAATAGGAAAGTAGAATAGGAGAATGATAATAGGGCCAACTGAAGTTGAGACACATATGAGTCAGAATAAGTGGGTCAATGGTTGAATCAATTTTCAATACAGTCTATTCTATTCATCAAACTTTATTTGTTTCAACACTTTTTCAATAACCTAGCATGAATTGAATTCAAAAACATATCAAGCATTATTGTTCTCTTGAATCGATCGAGAGAATTTCAATAAATTTTTATTTGATCTCATCTAGAACTATACTTATTAAATTAAACTCTGTCTAAACTTTTTGTGAGGTTGAGAAGTTGATATTGTGGTAATTATTCATATTAAATGAAAATACTAAGAAATTGTCAAAAACCATATTGTCAAAACCAGATTTATTGATACTCACACCGGTTTCGGTTGTTACACCATTGTCAATCTCTGATAAAGAGTTTATGACAATTTCTTAGTATTTTTATTTAATCTGTCTAAACTCATTGGCCTAAACTGTCAACAGCTTGAGGGATCTTTGAATTTCTAATAATTTCCTTCACCTTTGTAAAATTGTATTTGATTTTTTAATCCTTCGGCTCCCGTGACCGTTATGCGAATCGCAGTGGTTAGCACAAGGCTTACACAAAAAATTAAATTTATAAAAGAACATTATTCTTACCTCCTTCTCCAAGCCCTGTACGTTCATGTTGTATCGTCGATAGCTGTGTCTGTAACCTCTCTGTTCAACATCTTTCAAAGCCTCCCTCAGCCTTTCGTTCTGGAAAAAACAAACAAGTTTTCATCATTCTGCAATATTTCCAAACAATCAATCATTTCAATCTAGAAGGATATTTGAAAATTAAGATGGAAATTGAGATTCATATTGCTATTAATTTCTCACTATTTTATATTGTAAATACTGAAGCAAAGGTTTTCTCTCTAGGGAAAAAGTTAATGCCGTAATTCAATTCAATCTTTACTGTCATGAGCATTATACAATAAATACATGGACATCGTCAGGTACATAAGAGCAAATATCACAAAAACAATCACTGTCATATAGATATTAGATACCAAGATATTGAATATAGACATATAGATTACTAGATATTAGATTACACAAAAATTTAGTCAATACTACAATTCAACAAGAGAACCCGAGTTCGAATCTCCACCGGGGCAAACGTTTTTGACCACAGCACAATCACATAGATACGGCCACCCCGTCTTTCGGAGGAGACGATAAGGCGTCGGTCCCGGTTACCTAAAAAATATTCTCCCTTTACTCAGTTTTACTCACACTTCACTTTACTCACTAATCATTAGCAAAGAAGATACGAAGGTTTTGTCCTTTTCGTTAATATTATTAAATTAAATATTCAGTTTCTTTCAATGATATTATCATTTAGCGTATGGCAGATACACAACACTTATAAAGCTCATGAGTCTCAAATGCCTACATATAAACTGTATAATTCCAATTTCTTTGAGATGTTGTGTTGTTTTTGGTTAGGAGAACATAAGTTTGTCTGACCGCCATATTATTTGCTAGTTCATTTAGCGTTAACCAATGTGCACCATGGAGGCGAACTAGCGTTACACATATTTTAGTTATGAAGACTGATTGCTGGAACAAATCTGAGGTTAAAGAAGGTTGCAACTCAAACTTTCATTTTTCACAAAAAAAAAAAAATTCAATGATGATAATCCCATAAGCACACCACTCATAAATATTGAATTTTTTGTAAAATAAAAATAAATTTAGTTGATTATGACAGACCTCCCGTTCGAGTGAGTCCTTCTCAGCAACAATGGCGGTGACTTGACGCACGACGTCATGCCTGGCTCGCTCCAGACGGCGTCGCGTCACTTCCGACTCATCTGCCTGCAGTTTCAACTGAAAAACAAAAATAACATTCATCAAAATATAAACACTAAATACAATACAACTAAAGATTTAAAAATATATTAGCAAAGGCAACATACAAATAAGTTATTATTGAAAGAAAGACATAGGCTCAGTTGCACAAAAACCTTTTAAAGCATTATATGCCACGTGATTATATGCCACGCGAACTAATCAGGAAACCTTCTTTAAAAAAAGACTTCTCTAGTTGATTCTTGTGTCATATTTAAACATGAATCATGATAAAAAGTTAACAGGCTTTTTTACAACCGGACCATAGTAAGACATTTTTCAAAAGAAGGGTTCTCTTATTGGTTCTCGTGCGTCTAATCATGATTCAAATTTAACAGGAATTTGTGCAACCGGGAAAAACTAATTAATTTGCAATTTCAACAGAAATTCAAAATTTAATTCCGTGATTTATAATTTCCATCTTCCAGATAATGGAATATATTTATTTAAACATTCAATAATAATTAAAATTTCAAAAATGACAGAGTTAATCTATAATATTGATTTGTACTTTTTATTCGAAATGCAACTTCAATAAAAATTTTACTAATCTCCAATCTTTCTAATCTAATCCAATCTTTATCATCTGATCAATGTTGTATTAATTAATGATAAAAAGAATAAAGCTGATTAAATGTAAACAAAAACAAGATATACATTTCTCTACACTACACTCACGAACATTTACACAAAATTCTAATTTTCTCTCAAATTTCACATTTACACACAAAAGCATATTTGAAACATGTCCACAATTACTAAATTCATCCATAAGTGTTGATAAATCGACAAAAATTGATAACAATCTGAAACTAAAGGAAATTGGATATATAGCCTCCATAACCTCTCTGATGCAGACAACTTCCAATAAAAACAAAATGAAATATTACATTGGATAAATTGATTGAAGCAATTAGAACATTACATTGTGGTTAAAAATTTAAGATGAATAAAATGAATTGAAGGAGTAATGAAACACTATTAGCTGTAGAAGCTTAAATGCCATTTAGAAAATTGAAGGAATAACAATCAACTTCAGTAGAAAAGTTACAAAAATAAAAATGTAAATTGAGAAAGAATCTTCAAGAACTTCTTGTGATTAGAGGATTGCTGGAGATGAAGACGTGAGTAAGTCCAAGGATTTCTTTCTAATGAATATCAAAAAAATAAAACATTTATTAAACATAGAAATCAAGTTGAGTAGATTAAAAAAGTTGAAAGCTATTAAATAATCCAGTCAATTCCATAATCCATTGATGAGGAGCTGATGAGAAAACAACAATTTTTAATGGGATTCACACATAACATCAAATTAAATAGATTTTCAAGGAATGATCCAAGGAAATACATATTTCTCATAATATTTCTAAGTTGATAGAAGATTTGAGAAAATTTTGATTTGTTATCAAATTTTCCACTTAAATTCAAGAAAATAATGATTGATCACAAATTTTCTAGTTAGAGACAGGGAAATATTGATTTATTACTACATTTTTCAGTTAAAGTCAAGAAAATATAGATTTGTTACAGAATTTTAGCCAAGAAATTTTCTATTTGCATCAACCTTTTTCAGTAATAAAAAGTTTGTAAGAACTAACTGATGAAAAATAATGAACGAAAATAGGGGCTCGAGAACCGAAAGATCAAAAATTGAAACACGCTGTTGCAACAATCCTTGCTACCTGTGCCAACAATTGAAGCTGAAATTATGGGGCGGAGACCCGAACAAAGTGGCGCCCAAAAAGGAGGAGGCGAAGCCGCCACCAGTGAAGCCAAAAAAGTCGAAGCCGCGGAAAAAGAAGAAGAAGAAGGTGCATAACATGGATGAGGCGACGGCACAAGAGAATATGTCGGCGCTTTTTCGCATGATGAGGGATTACTATGCATTGAAACTGGCCTCACAATACACGAGCACTGAGAATATGGTTGGAGACGGAAAAGCGGAGGATGGTGAAAGGACAGGTGCTACAGTTCCTGAAACTCCAGAACCAACGGGCGACGAAAACAACGCCGCTCAACCAATGATGAACGAGGGGGGTGAAGAAGAAGATGAGGATGAGGAGAGGGATGAAGACGGTAATCCGGTCAAAAAGCACGGCGAAAATTTGTACGACGAAAATGTGATCATACCGGGCAGCACGGGAAGTTTCAGCAAGGACGATTTCCCTCCCCCCTTACCCAACGACAGCAATAAGAAGACAACCTATGCGACCAGCTATGATGAGGAGGAGGAGGATGAAGAATTCGAGGATGATGACGAGGATGAAACATGGAAGAAGTGGCAGGAGAAAAAAACTTGAGGAGTCAGGAAACTGGAATTGTTTGAACTCGTAAAATCAACAACTCAAGAAATGTGGACTGGAATGTTGTTTTTGAAATAGATCAGCACCTCAAAAAAGTTCTTACAATTTTAACTAGGATTCATAAAATTAACAGCTCAAGAAATGAGGACTGGAAAGAATTTAATGCAACGCCACAACAACAATACTTTTAAAAAAAGTTTCAGTAGATGAATAGACTATATTGCAATATTTATACTATCAATAAAATAAACATGATTTCAATTATAAAGTGTATGTTTTAAAAAAAAGTAGACAGTGATTTGTTGAACAAATAGTCGTCTGCCTGCCGGTGCAGATGAGTGGTCTGAGTATTCGCAACTTCCACCTATATTCATACAAACAAGAGATAATTAAGTTTACAGTTTTGGTTGTAATTTTCGAAGTTGGAGAAGCAGAAAAGTTTGGAAGATACCAGACAAGAACTATTTTTAGTTCACAGTGTTGTGGTGAACAATTTTCAATGTTGGAGAAACAGAAATTTGAAAATGGTTGAACGGTTGCAAAATGCTTATCTTATTTCATACATTGAAATTTGTAATTTGTTTATCGCTCATCAATGTTCCATAACCCATAAATGTACCGGGCGTTTCAAAAAGGAATGACCCAATTATAAAAAGTTATATTTATTTAAAAAAAATTATGCACACAAACCAATTTTACATCGAATTACTCACAGAAGTATCGAGTTTATGATGATGTATTATGAGTGTTCTGTGTGCCCTCCTTTTGAGGCTCATACGACATCTACACCTTTTCCAACTGTATTTGAGAAAGTATCAATTGTAATATTGATAATAGTCATTAGTATTTGAGAAAACGTCAGATGTAAATGAGAATAATCAGTTGTATTTGAGAAGTCATCCCTTGTGGTTGAGAATAGTGAATTTTATTTGAGAAAGTATCATTTTAATTTGAGAACATACGATTTGAAATCGAGAAGTTGTCAGTTGTAATAATTGGGAAATGTTTTTAAAAAACCAGTGCTTCCAGTGCTTATATTTTTACTTTCCTTGCCCTACTACCATAGGTAAGGAAAGTATTGCTTTCCAAAAAAAATTAAGGTACCCCAATTTTAAGTTTTCTATACGTTTCAAGGTCCCCTGAGTCCAAAAACATGATTTTTGGGTGTTGGTCTGTGTGTGTGTGTATGTGTATGTGTGTGTATGTGTGTATGTCTGTGAACACGATAACTCCATTCCTAATTAACCGATTGACTTGAAATTTTAAACTTAAAGTCCTTATACCATGAGGACCCGACAATAAGAAATTCAATAAAATTCAAATCAAGATGGCGGAAAAATGGCGGATAATTACTAAAAAACCATGTTTTTCACGATTTTCTCAAAAACGGCTCTAACGATTTTCTTTAAATTTATACCATGGATAGCTATTTATAAGCCCTATCAACTGACATGAGTCTCATTCCTGGGAAAATTGCAGGAGCTGCGTAATATTCTCGAGAAAAATGTCGGATAATTACTAAAAAACCATGTTTTTCACGGTTTTCTCGAAAACGGCTCTAACGATTTTCTTCAAATTTATACCATGGATAGCTATTTATAAGCCCTATCAACTGACATGAGTCTCATTTCTAGGAAAATTGCAGGTGCTGCGTAATATTCTCGAGAAAAATGGCGGATAATTACTGAAAAACCATGTTTTTCACGATTTTCTCAAAAATTACTCGACTGATTCATTTCAAATTCATACTCTGTATAGTTATTTATCAGCTCCATCAACTGGCATGATTCTCCTTTCTGGGAAACTAATGGGGGGTTCACCCCATCCTTGAGAAATGGACTTTGTAGCCTCCTTCTCGTGCATGAGGTAGGTAGGTAGAGCAGTCTATAAAAATCTGGTGTGGTACACTCACACAACTTTCCTTGCTCATTGAACTGGGAGCCTCATTCTTAAACGACAATAATTTAGAGAGAAATAACATAATGACGATTGGCGGCAACATAATTATTTGAAACTACGATCAGACTACTGTATATGTGTGTATATAATAAATTGTTTTCAGAGTACTTTTTCCTTTGTGTAAATTGTGAAATCCGATGATTTTTTAAAAGTCGTCAAAACAGCTGTTCTACAGATGAAATGTCTCGACTATGTGTTATTTTTAATAGACTGCTCTACCTACCTACCTCATGCACGAGAAGGAGGTTACAAAGTCCATTTCTCAAGGATGGGGTGAACCCCCCATTAGTTTCCCAAAAAGGAGACTCATGACAGTTGATGGAGCTGACAAATAACTATACAGAGTATGAATTTGAAATAAATTAGTCAAGTACTTTTTGAGAAAATCGTGAAAAACATGGTTTTTCAGTAATTATCCGCCATTTTTCTCGAGAATATTACGCAGCTCCTGCAATTTTCCTAGAAATGAGACTCATGTCAGTTGATAGGGCTTATAAATAGCTATCCATGGTATAAATTTGAAGAAAATCGTTAGAGCCGTTTTCGAGAAAACCGTGAAAAACATGGTTTTTTAGTAATTATCCGCCATTTTTCTCGAGAATATTACGCAGCTCCTGCAATTTTCCTAGAATGAGACTCATGTCAGTTGATAGGGCTTATAAATAGCTATCCATGGTATAAATTTGAAGAAAATCGTTAGAGCCGTTTTCGAGAAAACCGTGAAAAACATGGTTTTTTAGTAATTATCCGCCATTTTTCTCGAGAATATTACGCAGCTCCTGCAATTTTCCTAGAAATGAGACTCATGTCAGTTGATAGGGCTTATAAATAGCTATCCATGGTATAAATTTGAAGAAAATCGTTAGAGCCGTTTTCGAGAAAACCGTGAAAAACATGGTTTTTTAGTAATTATCCGCCATTTTTCTCGAGAATATTACGCAGCTCCTGCAATTTTCCCCGAAATGAGACTCATGTCAATGAGGGCTTATAAATAGCTATCCATGGTATGAATTTAAAGAAAATCGTTAGAGCGGTTTTTGAGAAAATCGTGAAAAACATGGTTTTTTAGTTATTATCCGCCATTTTTTCCGCCATCTTGAATTGAATTTTATTGAATTTCTTATTGTCGGGTCCTCATTGTATAAGGACCTTAAGTTTAAAATTTCATGTCAATCGGTTAATTAGGAATGGAGTTATCGTGTTCACAGACATACACACATACACACACACACACACACACAGACCAACACCCAAAAATCATGTTTTTGGACTCAGGGGACCTTGAAACGTATAGAAAACTTGAAATTTGGGTACCTTAATTTTTTTTGGAAAGCAATACTTTCCTTACCTATGGTAGTAGGGCAAGGAAAGTAAAAATAATTTGATAAAAATAATTAAACACAAAGAATTTGTCTTCATCAAGTGCAATATTTCATAAAATTTTTGGAGAAAAAAGTCGTGTTGCCAATACATACATAGAAAAGATACTAGTTAATCATTCATAAACAATACAGGGGAAATAATTTCACCATTGAAAATATCAATTTGCCCCCATGCAAAGCCTATGGTAGTAATTGGAATACTGTGTACGTAGTACAGTATCCTTTCCTGCTCAAATCAAACCTGTAGGCTTCTGTAGGGTACAAAGAGCCACGACATGTCAATTGGAAATTTTTCTCATTTTCAATTGAAATCTACTCATTTACATTTGACGATTTCTCAAATACAATTCACTACTCTCAATTATTACATGTGATGACTTCCCAAATTCAATTGACTATTCTCATCTACATAATATGACATTCTCTCAATTACAAGTGAAAATTCTCAAATACAATTGATACTTTCTCAAATTAACTTGATACTTTCTGAAATAAAATTGGAAAAGGTGTAGACGGTAGCCAAATTCATCCCAGTTCGCAAGATGTTTTCTCGGACTGTAGGAACTGAATCAGTTATCCAGGGTTTTAACTCCTCAATATCAAGTGCTAAGGGAGGAACATAAACAATATCTTCAATGTTGTTGTTGTTGTTGAAATTGGGTCATTCTTTTTGAAACACCCGGTATATGAAGGTTCGAGGATGAGAAAATCAGAATTTTAGTTGTCAAGTAGCCATGATAATGCGAATAGAATGAAAATTGAACTTGTATTCATATAAACAAGAGATGAGCTTGTGTCTCGATATTGGAATTGATCATGACATGACGCTTTGATAATCCTGATAACATGATCATAATCAGTAATTTTTTTTTTAATTATTTAATTTTTGCCATGATTTAAGGTAGACGCACACAGATCGTCATCGTACGGACGGCACGCATCGGATGGATCGGACGATAAGATTTGATGCATTGTTTTCATTTTATAACTATTATTTATAATATAAAGGATATCATTTCGTTATTATATCTAATTAAATAAATGTATGTACCTTGGTTTAAGTGCAGTAGCATATACTTATATTCATTTTTTGTAAAGCTTTTTTATATTTTGTTTTTGGCAATAAATAAATAAATTGGAGTGAGCATACCTATACGATGCGGATAGGTATGCGCACTCCAATTGAAAACAATGCATCAAATCTAATCGTCCGATGCGAGCATACCTATTAAGATGCGGATAGGTATGTATGCGGATAGGTATGTATGCGCACTCCAATTGAAAACAATGCATCAAATCTAATCGTCCGATGCGAGCATACCTATTAAGATGCGGATAGGTATGTATGCGGATAGGTATGTATGCGCACTCCAATTGAAAACAATGCATCAAATCTAATCGTCCGATGCGAGCATACCTATTAAGATGCGGATAGGTATGTATGCGCACTCCAATTGAAAACAATGCATCAAATCTAATCGTCCGATGCGAGCATACCTATTAAGATGCGGATAGGTATGTATGCGGATAGGTATGTATGCGCACTCCAATTGAAAACAATGCATCAAATCTAATCGTCCGATGCGAGCATACCTATTAAGATGCGGATAGGTATGCATGCGCACTCCAATTGAAAACAATGCATCAAATCTAATCGTCCAATGCGAGCATACCTATTAAGATGCGGATAGGTATGTATGCGCACTCCAATTGAAAACAATGCATCAAATCTAATCGTCCGATGCGAGCATACCTATAAGATGCGGATAGGTATGTATGCGCACTCCAATTGAAAACAATGCATCAAATCTAATCGTCCGATGCGAGCATACCTATTAAGATGCGGATAGGTATGTATGCGCACTCCAATTGAAAACAATGCATCAAATCTAATCGTCCGATGCGAGCATACCTATTAAGATGCGGATAGGTATGTATGCGCACTCCAATTGAAAACAATGCATCAAATCTAATCGTCCGATGCGAGCATACCTATTAAGATGCGGATAGGTATGTATGCGCACTCCAATTGAAAACAATGCATCAAATCTAATCGTCCAATGCGAGCATACCTATTAAGATGCGGATAGGTATGTATGCGCACTCCAATTGAAAACAATGCATCAAATCTAATCGTCCGATGCGAGCATACCTATTAAGATGCGGATAGGTATGTATGCGCACTCCAATTGAAAACAATGCATCAAATCTAATCGTCCGATGCGAGCATACCTATTAAGATGCGGATAGGTATGTATGCGGATAGGTATGTATGCGCACTCCAATTGAAAACAATGCATCAAATCTAATCGTCCGATGCGAGCATACCTATTAAGATGCGGATAGGTATGTATGCGCACTCCAATTGAAAACAATGCATCAAATCTAATCGTCCGATGCGAGCATACCTATTAAGATGCGGATAGGTATGTATGCGGATAGGTATGTATGCGCACTCCAATTGAAAACAATGCATCAAATCTAATCGTCCAATGAGAGCGTAGCATTTCATCGTGATGACAGCCATAGCAATCGAATAAGAGAGAATTCAACCAATCAAAAGATAACCAGTGAGAGAGTAGCAATTAACACGTGAGTTGGAATAAGTATTTAGGTTAAGATTGAAGCATAGCATTTGAAACTTGTTTTATTGCTTTTGATACAAATTCATAATCAATCTATCCAAATTTCTAGTAGAACATAATAGTCTGGTCCATTCCGACTTGTAATCTTCAAGATAAATTATTTGAAGTGATTATATAACCTTGAACATAATCTAAATATTCCCTGTCACACAAAATTGAGAAATAGAAAAATTTGAAGGAAAATTGCCTGTTGTTCTTCTTATAAATATTATATTTGCTTGCTTCATACATCATACAATAAATAAACAACACAAGTTCCAAAAATTTCAATCGCAGAGGAAGTGAGAAAATTCCACAATTTTCATCGATGACCTAATGTTTTTCAAATATTCCAGCACACATCATACTTTATTAAAAATAATAGAATCGATTCAATTGGGAGAAAGTGAGAAAACGGTCAAGGAAGAGGGAAGGATATGGACAAGGAAGAAGAAGAAGAAGCAATTGGAAGCCCTATCAAGAATAAGAAGCAAACGTGACCAGTGACTCATAGGTTGGGTGAAGGGGGCAGGGGGGCACTTTCACTTTTGCAAAGCAAGTTCAAAGTCTCAGCCATTAGAATGTAAACTCTGTCGACATGCTTTATGGGAGATGACTTACGTATTACAGGTCACTCTATATTATAGCTGTGTATATCAGTATGTATAGTTAAGTCCAGTGCACGTTTCTCATTGCTGGTGAAACAGGGTCACATCACAACTCATAGATAGAAGCTTTGGAAAACTTTACTACTTTTACTTCTAGTTCCGAACTTGAGTTCATAGTAAAGCCGGAGGCTGTTGCAGTGGTAATATACGACAAGAGCAATATTTCATGCGTAATATGTGTACCGTGGAAAGAACTATTTTAAGTTTACAGTTTTGGTTGTCATTTTCGAAGTTGGAGAAGCAGAAAAGTTTGGAAGATACCAGACAAGAACTATTTTTAGTTCACAGTGTTGTGGTGAACAATTTTCAATGTTGGAGAAACAGAAATTTGAAAATGGTTGAACGGTTGCAAAATGCTTATCTTATTTCATACATTGAAATTTGTAATTTGTTTATCGCTCATCAATGTTCCATAACCCATAAATGTACCGGGCGTTTCAAAAAGGAATGACCCAATTTTAAAAAGTTATATTTATTTTAAAAAAATTATGCACACAAACCAATTTTACATCGAATTACTCACAGAAGTATCGAGTTTATGATGATGTATTATGAGTGTTCTGTGTGCCCTCCTTTTGAGGCTCATACGACATCTACACCTTTTCCAACTGTATTTGAGAAAGTATTAATTGTAATATTGATGATAATCATTAGTATTTGAGAAAACGTCAGATGTAAATGAGAATAATCAGTTGCATTTGAGAAGTCATCCCTTGTGGTTGAGAATAGTGAATTTATTTGAGAAACTATCATTTTAATTGAGAACATACGATTTGAAATCGAGAAGTTGTCAGTTGTAATAATTGGAAATGTTTTTAAAAACCAGTGCTTCCAGTGCTTATATTTTTACTTTCCTTGTCTATCTATTATCAGAATGTAAGAGGACTTCGCACAAAATCTTCCAATTTTTATAGATCCTTACTAAGCACTGATCACGATATTATTGTGTTGACGGAAACCTGGTTGCATGATGGTATTGCCAGCTCCGAATTTTTTGATGAACGCTATAGTGTTTATCGGAGTGATAGGGGTGATGGTGATGGTCGTCTGAGGGGAGGGGGGTACTTATTGCAGTTAAAAGATCACTGCATGCTGATTTATGTGATGAGCTTTCCGTAGCTAATAATGATTATGAGTCGGTAGGAGTTAAATTGAAGTTAAATGCAACATATTATCACATAAATGCAGTCTATTTACCTCCATCAATTCAGTCGAACACCTATCTCCAATACTTAGAATATATTGAATCTCTTCACGATTTACTTAATGGTAATTTAATGATTATTGGAGATTTTAATTTACCAGAAATAACCTCCTGCACTTATGATCTTTCTTTGGGAACATCTAGAGCTAGGATTCTAAATAATTTTTTGAATTTTTATGATTTAAATTTGTATAACTCAGTTGTGAATAATTTGGGTAGGACTCTGGATCTTGTATTAAGTAACTTCCACGTTGAAGTTGTCAGGAGTGATGATTCCTTCCTCCCTGAAGACGGCTATCATCCTGCATTATTTGTTGAGGCCTCATATTCAGATTCTGGGACTGATAATGCTTCAACTGATACCCGGAATTTCGTTATAATTATCCTAAGGGAGACTATCTTAAACTCTACTGTGGATTGAGAGACCGCTGCTGGGACTCTTTATTCGGTTGTGTTGATGTCGACTCGGCTGTGGATGAATTTTACAAAATACTGTACTCACACTTGGATGATTGTATTCCGAAGATTAAAGTGAAAGAGCACAATCCTAAATATCCTCCTTGGTTCTCTGCAGATATAGTATCTGATCTAAAGATGAAGAATAAATGTGCAAGGAAGAGGAAAGTTTCACCTCATCACGACAATCTTTTTAAAACTTTGAGAACCTCCTTGAAGACTAGAATTACTTTAGCATATAATAACTATATACATTCCATTCAATCTGGTCTGTGTGGTAATGTGAGAAACTTTTGGAGATACGTAAATTGCAAGAGAAAGACATCCTTTGTGGAGTCGACTATGACGCTGAGTGGGGAGTCCTACATTGGTCCTCATATTGTGGATGGATTTGCACGTTACTTCGAGTCAGTTTATGAGGCTGATACACCTGTTGCATCTGATGAATGCGGGGGTGGTCCGGGGATGTCTGGCGGCCTGGGATTGAGTGTAGGCATTGGTCATGTTTCTTCTGATGAGATCCTATCTGCTATAGCGGGATTAAAATCTGGTTGCTCTGAAGGCCCTGATTTTGTTCCCACATTTATTGTTAAGGGTTGTGCAGCAGTTCTTCTTGAACCTTTAAAGTTTATTTTCAATCTATCTATAAAAACTTCTAAATTCCCTGAAAAATGGAAGATTGCTCGAATAACCCCGGTTTTTAAGTCGGGGAAAAGAACAGACATAAGGAATTACAGACCTATTTCTATTTTGAACTGTTTTTCCAAAATTTTTGAAAAAGTACTACATGCAATTATACTTGGACAGGTCAAGAGAGTTATTGCAGAGGAGCAGCATGGTTTCTTACCAGGGCGCTCCACTGTAACTAATCTAATGGTATTCAGCAATGAAGTGTCCACAGTGTTAGACGGTGGGGGAAGGGTTGATGCCATATATACAGATCTTTCTAAGGCATTTGATAAGACTCCTCAGTTTTGAGATAAGAATGAAACTAGCCTGACGCTGTGTGTTTCGGCTCTCGTTTGTGCTTCAAGTTTTGCGGGTTTTTCCGGGAGTTGTGAGTTGAATTTTGGTTGAGTTGTGTGACGCGGACTCATCTACGCGCCTGTGAATTTCTACGTATTGATAATAACTCGTTTGAAAGTTATTAGTGTTTTTGTTTAAAATGGTGAATACACCTATTGCAACGAGGAGCAGTGGCAAGGTTGGAGCCGGTAAGGACAGGGCTGCTGGCGATAAGAGTAGTTCGTCATCGTCCGAGCGTCGCCCCTCCTCTTCCTCATCTAGTTCCAAAGGCGAGGGGTTGATTGTTGATAAACGCCTGATTAAGGAGCTCATCACTGAACTGCTATCAGATGACTTGTTTCTCGACACCCTGGTTGATCGTGTTGCTGATAAGATCAACGATAGACTCGAGGAAAAGATTACTGCCCGTGTTCTGGATGAGTGTGAGTCACGCTTCACGGCCGTGGAACAGAGGGAGGACTCGATGTCGGCTGCGATCACCAAGTTGCACGACCAGCTGGCAGCGAGCAATGCGGCGTACGAGGGTAGGCTGGACGCTCTCGAACAATATCAGCGTCGGAACAATATACGAATATTTGGTATACCGGAGCAAAAGGAAGAAAACGTCATGGAGCTTGTGACAAATCTATGTCGCGACAAGCTGAAGATTGAGATCGCTTCATCGCTGATTGATCGATGTCACCGTGTGGGTCGTCTCACATCGAAGCCTGGCGATACTCGGCCTAGACCTCGGGCTATACTGGTCAAATTCGTGAGCTACCAAACCCGACGAATGATCCTGACGGCGAGGAGGCGGCTCAAGGACTCGGCTGTCACTATTGGAGAAGATCTCACTCGGCGAAGACATCAGTTTCTACTTGAAACGGCGAGCAGGGTGGGAATCAGGAATGTGTGGAGTGTTGATGGTAGGATCCTCTGGCGTGAGGGTGATCGAATCCTGTCTAGTTAATTCGTCTAATACTTGAAATGGACTATTATGTATTCTGAATACCGTCCTGTATTAATTTAATGAACTATGATATTTGGATATGAGCTATAAGAATGGTGAATGAATATTATGCCTGAATATAAACTCTATTATGCATAAATTTCTCTTCAGTATCTTAAATTGTAATTTATTATTCTTCATGATACTATACTGTAGTTTTTCCGGTTCTATTTCTGGTAATTGGTCATTAGTGGTGTGGGCGGGGTCACTAACTCCATACTTCTGGATTCATATAGTTGTATCTATTAATTGAATTTTCCGGTTAGAATTTCCTTCATATGGTGTATAACAAGTTTAAGTCTCGAGGTTTTTTTTTCTAAACGGTCCTCTATTTCTTTTCATCTATTTATTTATTTTTCTATATTTAAATATTATTGGTTATTTATTTGTTCATTTCTTTCAATTGTATTATACGGCATGATTCCTCGGGATTTTGGGGTGGTGACCATTCCGCTCTTCGAATCTACTTGATCTCTTATCATTAATTTACTCTCTAACGTTCTTATTTATGTAGGCACTGAAATTTTTGACTAGATTTGTCTTTTCACTTTGCTCTCTCTATTTCTCTCTCCTTCACCGTTCAATTTTATTTTTATTATTATCTTTATTTATTGTAGAGTCCATTTTATTTCTTCTACATATTAAGAATCATTATTCTCTCAACTTTTCTGCTCCAAAGTGTTATTTGAATGGAATATATAAACATTCGTTCTCCATTCTCGCTCCATTACAATCATTAAAGTGCGATATCTGAAATGCCAGTGTTCTTACTGATAATCTTGACCGACTTCTGTATAGTGCAACTTTAACCTAATCTCTTTTGATATTTTATCTCTCTCTCTCGTTCTAATACTCTTCGTTGAGAACCGTTTCTATTTCAAGCTTGAGAGCCGAATCTAAAACCTGATGAGTTAAACCTGATTGAGTGTTGTAGCCTATGTTTTGCATCACGGCTTAAATCACATACTTATTATTATTACCGTATACTAAATATTAATATTTATTATTATACATTATACTCATTTTTATTACTATTATTCAACTTTCATTGTTCTTGTCTTAGTCAATTATGTTATTTTCCAACTTGTCTATCTATTATCAGAATGTAAGAGGACTTCGCACAAAATCTTCCAATTTTTATAGATCCTTACTAAGCACTGATCACGATATTATTGTGTTGACGGAAACCTGGTTGCATGATGGTATTGCCAGCTCCGAATTTTTTGATGAACGCTATAGTGTTTATCGGAGTGATAGGGGTGATGGTGATGGTCGTCTGAGGGGAGGGGGGGTACTTATTGCAGTTAAAAGATCACTGCATGCTGATTTATGTGATGAGCTTTCCGTAGCTAATAATGATTATGAGTCGGTAGGAGTTAAATTGAAGTTAAATGCAACATATTATCACATAAATGCAGTCTATTTACCTCCATCAATTCAGTCGAACACCTATCTCCAATACTTAGAATATATTGAATCTCTTCACGATTTACTTAATGGTAATTTAATGATTATTGGAGATTTTAATTTACCAGAAATAACCTCCTGCACTTATGATCTTTCTTTGGGAACATCTAGAGCTAGGATTCTAAATAATTTTTTGAATTTTTATGATTTAAATTTGTATAACTCAGTTGTGAATAATTTGGGTAGGACTCTGGATCTTGTATTAAGTAACTTCCACGTTGAAGTTGTCAGGAGTGATGATTCCTTCCTCCCTGAAGACGGCTATCATCCTGCATTATTTGTTGAGGCCTCATATTCAGATTCTGGGACTGATAGTGCTTCAACTGATACCCAGGAATTTCGTTATAATTATCCTAAGGGAGACTATCTTAAACTCTACTGTGGATTGAGAGACCGCTGCTGGGACTCTTTATTCGGTTGTGTTGATGTCGACTCGGCTGTGGATGAATTTTACAAAATACTGTACTCACACTTGGATGATTGTATTCCGAAGATTAAAGTGAAAGAGCACAATCCTAAATATCCTCCTTGGTTCTCTGCAGATATAGTATCTGATCTAAAGATGAAGAATAAATGTGCAAGGAAGAGGAAAGTTTCACCTCATCACGACAATCTTTTTAAAACTTTGAGAACCTCCTTGAAGACTAGAATTACTTTAGCATATAATAACTATATACATTCCATTCAATCTGGTCTGTGTGGTAATGTGAGAAACTTTTGGAGATACGTAAATTGCAAGAGAAAGACATCCTTTGTGGAGTCGACTATGACGCTGAGTGGGGAGTCCTACATTGGTCCTCATATTGTGGATGGATTTGCACGTTACTTCGAGTCAGTTTATGAGGCTGATACACCTGTTGCATCTGATGAATGCGGGGGTGGTCCGGGGATGTCTGGCGGCCTGGGATTGAGTGTAGGCATTGGTCATGTTTCTTCTGATGAGATCCTATCTGCTATAGCGGGATTAAAATCTGGTTGCTCTGAAGGCCCTGATTTTGTTCCCACATTTATTGTTAAGGGTTGTGCAGCAGTTCTTCTTGAACCTTTAAAGTTTATTTTCAATCTATCTATAAAAACTTCTAAATTCCCTGAAAAATGGAAGATTGCTCGAATAACCCCGGTTTTTAAGTCAGGGAAAAGAACAGACATAAGGAATTACAGACCTATTTCTATTTTGAACTGTTTTTCCAAAATTTTTGAAAAAGTACTACATGCAATTATACTTGGACAGGTCAAGAGAGTTATTGCAGAGGAGCAGCATGGTTTCTTACCAGGGCGCTCCACTGTAACTAATCTAATGGTATTCAGCAATGAAGTGTCCACAGTGTTAGACGGTGGGGGAAGGGTTGATGCCATATATACAGATCTTTCTAAGGCATTTGATACAATAAATCACAGATTGTTAGTTAAGAAACTCAGAGTAATGGGTTTCTGTGATAACTTAGTCAAACTTCTGGAGAGTTACTTACATTTGAGATTGCAGTATGTTATGATACATAATCATAAATCTGATTCCTTTTATTGTTCATCTGGCGTGCCACAGGGCTCTAATCTTGGGCCACTACTTTTTCTATTATTCATTAACGATCTTCCTTCATTTGTTAAAAATTCTTCTTGCCTCATGTACGCTGACGATGTTAAACTATTCAGAGAAATAAAGAATGTCAATGATTGCATTAACCTTCAGAGGGATGTTGATAGTTTATTAGTCTGGTGTGAAACTAATAAACTGAAAATAAATGTGGCCAAGTGCAAAGTTATTAGTTTCACTCGACAGTTGGCTCCTTTTGAAAATATATATAATATTGGTGGCACCCCTTTGGAAGAGATGAAAACTTTCAAAGATCTCGGTGTAGTGTTTACCAGTGATTTTACTTTTAATTGTCATGTGGACCTCATATGCAGTAGGGCTAATCAGCAGATGGGTTTCATCTTAAGGACATGCTCACCATTTAGTGATGTTGCCCCTCTCTTATTCTTATACAAGTCACTAGTTAGAAATCTCCTAGAATATGCCTCTGAGATCTGGAATCCATATTGCAATGGCCAAATTCTCATTCTGGAGCGTTTACAAAACAAATTTTTGAGATATATGTATTACAAGAAGTTTACTGTCTACTGTCCATTTGATATCCCAACTGATACGCTGAGGTGTATATTTGGAATTGAAACATTAAAATCAAGGAGGGATGTCAGATCCCTTATTTTCCTTTACAACTTACTTAACAATGAAATAGATTCTGCTTATTTACTTTCTAAACTTAATATCTACATATCATCCATAGCTCGTCGTTCTTCATTTTCTTTTCTTGTAACACGCTCCAGAACAGAGAGTCATTATAACTCTCCAATTAATAGAATCCAAAGGCTTTTCAATCTCTTTTCTGGGCGCCTAGACGTCTTTGGGTGCTCTCGTGGCAGATTCCGCAGCACTCTGAAGGGCTTAATTTAGGATAGATATTTGTAGCCAGGTTTCCGTATGACATTTTTCTTTCTCTCTTTTTTATGACTCTTTTTTTCTTCTCAGTGCCCACATGATTCTTTGTTATTTCTGTATTGCATGGTTTGTACCCATGTAAGATATTTTAAGTGCATATTTTCCCACCTCCCATATTTTATCTTGGAAAGTAGTTTCGGCAATAGATAGGATAAGATAGATTCAGGATAGATGGGAATCCTAGCTATAAGATAGGATTTTTTTTTAATAAAAAACACATATTTCTCTTGTTAAGATGCTTTTTTTGTTATATAATTTATTTTGTTCTTATTTTATTTTACTCTTGTTTTATTCTCAGCTTGATGTTTATTTTAAATCTAATTTTTTGAATGAAGAATGTTGTAATGTTTCAAGGAGACATATAAGGGTTTAACCTGTTGTCTCCATGTATGTATTTATGTAAATAAATTTTTAAGATTTTGTTTTTTTTCAAGGATGAGTGAGGATAGAATGCCAAAATTAGTAGTAAACAGCAGTTGCACAAGCAGGACGAAAAAAGGTAGGCAAGGAAAGGTGGGGGGACCAGTGATGGATGACCTGAAAAAGATGGGGGTGAGAGGACGGAGAGAATTTAACCAATATCAAGCTGACAAATGAAAGTAACAATTTTTTTTAATTCAAAAATTAATTTATTTCGCACAACCTAATATTATTACAAAACATTGTCCGGCTAAAAATACAAAATAAAAAATACTAATGAAAATTTACTTTGAAAAACAACTTATTTTTAACATTATTTGTTTTGCTTTAGAGGAAAAAACATAAAGCGAAATAAAGATTGGCACACCTAGGTATAAGCCCTATTGTAGTGCACTTCTCTTAAAATAAAATATATTCAAAGACTTTAGAGTAGTAGGACCAATACGCTCTACACAAGAAATAAACTCTATTTATGTAGAAAATTAATAATTATAAATTTACAATTCCGTGAACATGGAGACAGCCATTTTGTTGTTCAACCAATGAGAGTTGAGTAAGAAAGAATTCAACCAATAACAAGCTAGCCAATGAGAGCGTAGCATTTCATCGTGATGGCGACAGCCATAGCAATCGAATAAGAGAGAATTCAACCAATCAAAAGATAACCAGTGAGAGAGTAGCAATTAACACGTGAGTTGGAATAAGTATTTAGGTTAAGATTGAAGCATAGCATTTGAAACTTGTTTTATTGCTTTTGATACAAATTCATAATCAATCTATCCAAATTTCTAGTAGAACATTATAGTCTGGTCCATTCCGACTTGTAATCTTCAAGATAAATTATTTGAAGTGATTATATAACCTTGAACATAATCTAATTATTCCCTGTCACACAAAATTGAGAAATAGAAAAATTTGAAGGAAAATTGCCTGTTGTTCTTCTTATAAATATTATATTTGCTTGCTTCATACATCATACAATAAATAAACAACACAAGTTCCAAAAATTTCAATCGCAGAGGAAGTGAGAAAATTCCACAATTTTCATCGATGACCTAATGTTTTTCAAATATTCCAGCACACATCATACTTTATTAAAAAAAATAGAATCGATTCAATTGGGAGAAAGTGAGAAAACGGTCAAGGAAGAGGGAAGGATATGGACAAGGAAGAAGAAGAAGAAGAAGCAATTGGAAGCCCTATCAAGAATAAGAAGCAAACGTGACCAGTGACTCATAGGTTGGGTGAAGGGGGCAAGGGGGCACTTTCACTTTTGCAAAGCAAGTTCAAAATCTCAGCCATTAGAATGTAAACTCTGTCGACATGCTTTATGGGAGATGACTTACGTATTACAGGTCACTCTATATTATAGCTGTGTATATCAGTATGTATAGTTAAGTCCAGTGCACGTTTCTCATTGCTGGTGAAACAGGGTCACATCACAACTCATAGATAGAAGCTTTGGAAAATTTTACTACTTTTACTTCTAGTTCCGAACTTGAGTTCATAGTAAAGCCGGAGGCTGTTGCAGTGGTAATATACGACAAGAGCAATATTTCATGCGTAATATGTGTACCGTGGAAAGAACTATTTTAAGTTTACAGTTTTGGTTGTAATTTTCGAAGTTGGAGAAGCAGAAAAGTTTGGAAGATACCAGACAAGAACTATTTTTAGTTCACAGTGTTGTGGTGAACAATTTTCAATGTTGGAGAAACAGAAATTTGAAAATGGTTGAACGGTTGCAAAATGCTTATCTTATTTCATACATTGAAATTTGTAATTTGTTTATCGCTCATCAATGTTCCATAACCCATAAATGTACCGGGCGTTTCAAAATGGAATGACCCAATTTTAAAAAGTTATATTTATTTTAAAAAAAATATGCACACAAACCAATTTTACATCGAATTACTCACAGAAGTATCGAGTTTATGATGATGTATTAAGAGTGTTCTGTGTGCCCTCCTTTTGAGGCTCATACGACATCTACACCTTTTCCAACTGTATTTGAGAAAGTATCAATTGTAATATTGATAATAGTCATTGGTATTTGAGAAAACGTCAGATGTAAATGAGAATAATCAGTTGTATTTGAGAAGTCATCCCTTGTGGTTGAGAATAGTGAATTTTATTTGAGAAAGTATCATTTTAATTTGAGAACATACGATTTGAAATCGAGAAGTTGTCAGTTGTAATTGGGAAATGATTTTAAAAAACCAGTGCTTCCAGTACTTATATTTTTCATAATTGTACTCATAAAAAATAATATGATAATATATTTCATATTCCTATAAAACGTTTAGTTTTTAAATAAAACATTATTTTCGAGCCGCAAAATCCATTGAGGAATTGCCGAATTGCTTGATCAAGAGATTCAATTTATTGATGATAGAGTTCAATTGCGCCTTGAACACAGAGAATTTGTCTTCATCAAGTGCAATATTTCACAAAATGTTTGGAGAAAAAAGTCGTGTTGCCAATACATACATAGAAATGATACTAGTTAATCATTCATAAACAGTACAGGGGAAATAATTTCACCATTGAAAATATTAATTTGCCCCCATGCAAAGCCTATGGTAGTAATTGGAATATACTGTGTACGTAGTACAGTATCCTTTCCTGCTCAAATCAAACCTGTAGGCTTCTGTAGGCTACAAAGAGCCACGACATGTCAATTGGAAATTTTTCTCATTTTCAATTGATATCTACTCATTTACATTTGACGATTTCTCAAATACAATTCACTACTCTCAATTACATGTGATGACTTCCCAAATTCAATTGACTATTCTCATCTACATAATATGACATTCTCTCAATTACAAGTGAAAATTCTCAAATACAATTGATACTTTCTCAAATTAACTTGATACTTTCTGAAATAAAATTGGAAAAGGTGTAGACGGTAGCCAAATTCATCCCAGTTCGCAAGATGTTTTCTCGGACTGTAGGAACTGAATCAGTTATCCAGGGTTTTAACTCCTCAATATCAAGTGCTAAGGGAGGAACATAAACACTATCTTCAATGTTGTTGTTGTTGTTAAAATTGGGTCATTCTTTTTGAAACACCCGGTATATGAAGGTTCGAGGATGAGAAAATCAGAATTTTAGTTGTCAAGTAGCCATGATAATGCGAATAGAATGAAAGAAAATTAAACTTGCAAAAATCGAGTAAAGCCTTCAGAACACATAGGCCTAATGGAAGAAATCCACATCTGCCAAAATACAAAAACAAAAGAGAAACATGGAAAATAAAATAATGCTGATATCTTGAAGTACATGAATGTGAAGAAATCCTCTTATTTAGCAGTAGGCTATAATTTACAAGAGTAAACACAAAAACAATTCATGAATGAATAGTTCGTTTTTCTTGTCCACAAAAAGGCGTAACGCCATAGATATTCCTAGGAGGGTGATTTAATCCCCCCTAAGCCAATCACTGGATTGGAATGAGGGAGAGAGCACCCTACCATCATCAAGACGGAGATGGAGAATACAACTGCATTCCGTCATTTACTGCCCGAAGTTGGGGCGAAAATTACCCTCTCTCTCCCTACCTCTCTCGTCTTTACTAAGTGTTGAAAAAAGACAGGGAATTTGTGAGAGAGAACAAGTAGAAGCACAGGAAGAGAGTGTTTAGGAGAAAGAAATAGTATTGGGAGAATTTACGAAAAAAATGGGTTCTTGAAATGTCGAAAATATGTGAAGAATACAATGAAATGGCAAAAATGAGTAGAAGAGGAAGAAGATGAAGTAGAAGAAGGTGAAGAAGAAGGAGGAGGAGGAGGAGGAGGAGGAGGAAGAGAAGGATGAGGGAGGAGAAGAAGAAGAGAAGAAGAAGAAGAAGAAGAAGAGAAGAAGAAGAAGAAGAAGAAGAAGAAGAAGAAGAAAGGAAGGGAAAAGTAAAACAATAGGTACATAAAATGGTTAGGCAGAGAAGAAGAAGCAAATAAAAAAGATGTGAAGTGAAGGAGCAGGAGAAGACAGAAGTAGAAGAATATGGGGAAAGAGGTAAAAGGGGAAGCGAAGAATAAAATTAGATGAGAAGGAAAATATGAGAGGTGAGAAATGAGATGAGAGGGAATAAAGGTGAGGAGAGGAAGAAGAAAGAGGAAAAGGAGAGGACGAGGAGGAGGAAAAGGAAAAGGAGTAGAAGAGGGTGGAAAGGGGGAAGGAGTAGGAGGCATAGATGAGTGAAGAGAAGGACAGGAGAGGGAGAATAAAAAATAAAAGAGAGTAGGATGAAAAGGAAGAAGTAAAAAAAGAAGAAGGAGGAGGAGGAGGAGAAGAAGAAGAAGAAGAAGAAGAAGAAGAAGAAGAAAAAGAAGAAGAAGAAGAAGAAAAAAAAGAAGAAGAAGAAGAAGAAGAAGAAGAAGTAAACAGAAGTGTACTCCCAACGGTCATGTATAAGGGAGAAGCAATGCACCAGAGGGGTGCATCCAATCCAAGAATGAGTCACTCAGTTTTAACACCCAAGCAATATTCGCACAACCTCCCCTTCAATAGCATTATATCACATCTCGCAGCCAATCGCCCAATGTGGCGAATAATTGCAGTTTATACACTGTCATCATATCTATACAGTGTTTGTCATACCGATCTATATTGCATGGGTGGTTTATAGTGAGAAGAAATAATATGATAAATAGTAGCAGAGTATGCAGTAGTCCGTCCCGGATCATAAACGCATTCAGATATCCAGCTAGGTTTTATTATAGGGTACGCACTTGGAATAATAATTGAAGTGAATTGAGGAAACGAGGTCCAACTACTACGTGACTTCAATAATGGGTTTTTAGGATAACTCACATTTTGGGTGTCTGTTCACTGTTTTATACGAATGTAGAAGTTCTCTAGCGAGCTGTGTAATTAATTAATACGACTACTGTGATATTTTTATAGATTCTCTTTTACTAAAGGCCTTTTTTTAAGAAACTTTTATTACTTTTCATCACATAATTATGAAACCAGCCATAGATTGCATTCACTTTACTCAGGACAATACAATACTAAATTCAGGAAGTGAAGAAATTTGGGGCTTGGGTGATTAATAAACTAGTAGTTCTGTGAACAGTGGACCTCACGCAGTATTCTCATCCACAAGTACCTGATTGAAACTATAAACCTTATGGAAATACAGCAATAGACTGGCTTCTCCACACATCTGTGTAATCACTCGCCAGCTGATTTATGATGAATAATTTCTATAGTCCGATTTTTACTCTAATATTGGCATATGAAGGAGGCTCTTTTTTCCTTTTATATTATCCTTGAAATGCAAAATTTCCAAAAACCTTGTATATACGTCGACGCACAATTTAAAAAGGAACATACCTGTCAAATTTCATGAAAATGTATTACCGCGTTTCGCCGTAAATGCGCAACATAGAAACATTTAAACATTAAGAGAAATGCCAAACCGTCGACTTGAATCTTAGACCTCACTTCGCTCGGTCAATAAATGAATGGATTAAAAATCAACCCTTTGAATAGAAGAGGATAGTAGAAAAAATAGCTTGAAAACTAGATGCTATTGAAATTGTAGGAGAAGGGAGAGCAATGTGAAAATTATATGAAACATTGAACCATCTTACAAAAAAATAGTGACAAAATTTCACTTGGACAGTTTTCCTAGCTGGTATTAAACCTTATTATACTAGTATGTGAGTAAAATGGGAGATTAGAACTTGACGATTTGAAATTTGGTGTGATATTATTATCAAAACCGTACATGCTGAAGTATTATGAGCTCTATAGTAACTAGTAATCAGAAATTATTCAATTCTTACAAGTAACATCTTTCTCATCTATATCAGAAAAATTGAGAATATTGAATTTGTGTAGTTGAGAAGTTGATATTGTGGTAATTATTCATATTGAATGAAAAAGACTAAGAATAAACCTCTTTATCAGAGATTGACAATGGTGTAATAACCGAAACCGGTCTTTCTAATTATCAATAAATCAAAGGTTTTTTGACAATTTCTTAGTCTTTTTCATTCAATATTGAATTTGATTTTCATATCATGATATGTTTCACACAGAACACATAAATAGAAAATAATTGACAGTATAACACCACCCAAAAAGGAAACAATATCTGTATGCTTATGTTTTAATAGAATGTAAAGAGCAGAATTGTTAACCTAAAAATAAAAACAGAGCGATCAGCCAGAACTGAATCAAATAAGTCAAAAAATGTCAGTCTATCGATCACATTTTCCAGAGTAGAGTTAATATAAAATTATATTCGAATTCGCCCACACATCAGTTTAGCTATTTGACTACGCATTTAACAAATTGAATGTATATTTTTTAACAAGAGGAGAAACAACTCACAAGAAAAAGAAAGTAATCCGACTCAAGATGGTCATAACACAAGCCATCCTCATCTTCCTCGTCTTCCTCCATTTGCGGCAGATCTGTATCAGAATCCTCCTCTTCAGAATACATTATTACACGTAACACACACCGACACTTCGCAGACACTCCACAGACTTAACAAACAAGTGAATACAGGAAGACACTGTCAAGCAACAACACTTGAAGACAACCAAGTGAAAACCGCATACATAAACCCTCAGACAAGTGAATATGTGATAAAAGTAAGCCACAACAAGTTCGAACAGTATTGATTAGCAATACAATGAGTTGAACAAGAAAGAAGCTGATGACAAACATAAGATCCAAAAGAAAAAGTTGAAACAAGAAATAAGAGTTCGCCGAATTGAATACCAATACAAGTTGGACAAGTAAAAGGAAAAAATAGTGCAGATTGGTTTCAGCATAGAGAAACGAAAACTATAGATATTTTGTTCATCTCTGGTTTCAGTCACACCCTTGTAAGATGACACTCCTGGAAGAGATTTTTGTGGGGCTTGGCTGATATCTATTACATAGTTGATGTAATCAGTAGCGTCATTTGGAGAAACAAGAAACGACGGGACAAGTTCACAAGAAATGTTTCGTTTCTTCTTTTTCTGTACACGTGGTATGATCAGAATTCAAGATGGAATGACCTTCGATGATGGAGAGTGAAGTGCAAATAATATTTGATACTAGCAGGTAACCCGTGCTTTGCACCGGGTAAAATTTGGTGTTGTAAAATGCAATCTCCTTGTGTACAGGAAACATAAAAAATAAAATAATTTTTTATTATTTTGTTCAAAACAGCGTGGATAGAGTTGAAAATTTCAGGCAAAAAAAATAAAAGAAAATTAGTTAGGTCTGGAACCCGCAACCTTCGATTCATGAACCGCGCGAGCTATCAAATAAACTAGATTAGATTAGAGTTATGTATTTTACAATGGTTACTGGCTTGTACACTAATTTACATTAAATGACGGTATTACTAATCATTCAACGAATTTTACAAAGTATAAAAATTAATCAATATGAATTAGAATAACGATAATATAATATTGTGAGGTAACTTCATAAATCGGCAGTCTTTCAACAAATAATTTTCTATTCTCTAAAACGATATGAAATAATATCCTCCCCATCAACTCACGACCGGGAAGCTACAGGGTCACTTGGACTACGCCCTGTTTGGTTGGGCTTCTATAGTTACGTAAACTGTGAATCACAAATTTCAACGAATTTGTTTTAATTATTGAGTTACAATTAATTGATCAATAGCAATTAAAATAAGCCTATGTCCAACCTCGGTAAATTCAAAGTCTTTATGTAAAATTTCAACGTAATCAGTTCAGTAGTTCAAACGTGATGGTACGTCATTCATGTATAAGCCGATTCTTTACTTTAATATAATTTAAAAAATGGATGATAAAAACATGAATACTATAGTGAGGTCCACGTTATAATGGCAGTGAAGAAAGATAGGAGAAAAACGTTGCCAAGTCTCTCCATTTTGCCACTGAGTGTACACAGCTGTTACTCAATTCATCCCATTAAATTTGATCTGATAATAATTATCATTTCCTTGATAAAATAATCAATTTAATGTCAAATTTATCAAGAAAAATTATTTTTCATAATTTGCTTTCATAACTGAGATCAATTTTGATTTTTATGCAAACCTGAAATGGCGGCTAATTTAAAAAGCTGTGATACAACAATCTGAATTTCAAAACAACAGAAATTAAATTATTTGGAAGTTATTCTATTCCAATTTCTTTTAAAAATAAAAGAAAAATAGGAATCCTATTTAAAATAAGTAATTTCATTGGAAATTATTCTGAAATAATCTTTCAATATTATTTATAACGGTACGAGTAGGTCTAACCTATAATTACGTGTAGGCTAACCGAACCATGGATGAAGTCTAGGATGGTTAGTTATCAACTTTTAAAATGTCATTTCAGGTATTTTAATTTGTGTTTCTGATACGGTAATGTCTAAAAATTATTTCATTGTTTCAAAAATACATTTTAAATCAATTATACGACTACTGTACCAAAGTATTTTGATAGAATGAAGAAAAAAAATGGCGGCTGAGAATTGTTGGTCTACTTTTGTACAGTCACTGTCAAAAGTAAAAATAAAATATTCTAGCAAACTGACAACATTGCAAAGCAAGAGAGATATAGCGCTATCTGTTTTGTTGTATGATAGAAAAGGACAGCAACAGTATTGTCAATCGTACACTGCCCATTATAACGTGGACCTCACTATAGTTCACATATTATATGATCTCCTAATCCTTCTATTCAAGGTGGAACCTTTCTGCAAGGGACTCCCCACCCTCAAAAAGCCATACGAATTTAATTTTACTATTTAAATATTTTTTGGTGGTTCAGAATTAAGATTCAGGCACTAAAACAGTTGGACATTTCCATGCCTCATCAGACATCCTTCCAATTACGGTACCCATCCAATACACTAGCTATATTTTTCTCTTTATTGCATGCTTCGTGAACAAAATTTTTACAGTCTACGAAAGTCCGTCTACAGTCGTACAGATACCGTAAAATCTATACAACACCAGATAATCAAAGGAAGAGTTATCGACTAGTCATAAAGTGGTTTAATAGGCGGGAAGTTACCGTTGAACACCATTAAACAATAAAAATGATCAACATGGGCAATAGCAGTGATTTAAATCACGTGATTTGCATCTAGTCCCAACCTCCTGGTCACGATATTATAAAAGGTGAAAGTCACGAACCTAATGATTGTACTCCTCGTCTGGACTCGACCGTTCGTGACGACTCGGTGAGTAAGAATGCGCACCCTTCCAGTAAGTGAATTCCGGGCCAACTGAGCTTTCCATTTGCATAAATTATGTCATTAGCCTTCTAATTCTATTCAAGACTGGAACAGGATCAAACAATGGTTTCCTGTTCAATAAGAGTCATATTAGGTCAGGAAAGGGGTGACGAGTTTAACGATTTCTATTCCTAGCTTTTTTCTTCCACACAGTCTTGAATCTGTATAAATTCTCTGTATGATAGAATAGAATAGGATGGAATAGAATATGATAGGCTATATAGAATAGAATAGAAACTTCATTACTAGTAGTTCTGCGAACAGTAGACCTCGCTCATGAATACAACTTTCAATCTGATGAAAAGGGCCAGTACAGTAAGTACAGTATAATGTGAAGATTTAGCCATCTATTATTTTGATTATTATTTTAGATTATTATTGATTATTTTAGATTATTATTTTTTTCTATTATTTTAGATTTTGTCATCTATTATTTTCTCCATTGAAAGTGCTAGAGACACTGTTTCCAGGGACACCGGACTTATCAAGGAGTACTTTCATATCAAATACATACCTTTTAAATGAAAAAGACTAAGAAATTGTCAAAAAACCACAGATTTATTGATACTCAGAAAGACCGGTTTCGGTCATTATCAGAGTTTATCCGAGATTGACAATGGTGTAATTACCGAAACCAGTATTTCTAAGTATCAATAAATCTGTGGTTTTTTGACAATTTCTTGGTCTTTTTAATTTAATGTTAATAATTACCACAATATCAACTTCTCAACTACACAAAAAGGAAAAAAATCACCTTTATACCTTTACATACACATTTTTCTCTACAACTGCAATATTGGATTCCAATACAATAACGATTTTTTTAAAAATAATTTATCCAATTAATTTGTTAAATCAATTTAATAATAATAATGAGATGATTCAATTCATTATTCTATCTCATCATAATAATTTATTTTATAATGATATATTATAAGAATAAGATAAAACAATATTAGTATTATCTGCAAAATAAATCTGGCAGGAACGAGAATCGAACCTGGGTCCCACAGAGTGACCCACGGTCTAACCGAGTCGCCCACCATGTGTCGTAACAATAGATGCGAAAAAGTATGGCAATGAATCGCTGTATCTTCAAAGACACATCCTTTCTGGATTGAGGTTAGTTTGGTTTTTTAAATATTACAAAAAACCAGAGGTTTTATCAAAAATCGTTACACATACGTTTCTGCGCCTTGTTTCAAAGAGCTTGCATACCAAATTTCATCCAAATCGGACAATAACTGCGACTGTAACTGCGGTACAAACAAACAGACGAAAGCCGATCGAGTCGAAACTAAGACCTCAGCTTCGCTTTGGTCAATGATACATTATGAAACTTAAGGAATAGAAACTTTTTTAAAAAAAGTTAATGTTGTCCAAAGGTTGAGGTCACACACTGCTTCGTCACTTGATTTTTGGTCCAGGAATAATGATTTAAAGATGAATATGAGTAACATTTGAAAAACATATCACATTGTACATGAAAAACTTGTTGAATGAAAGTATTGAAATGAGTTTTGTTAGATATTAAATTTGAATTCCAGATGAATGATTCAGGAAAAGGTATCATTGCCATGAACTAAAATTAAAATTATATAGAATTGACTAAAATAGTTGGATCGCGTCATAAATTGATGTCACTCTGAATAAACACTAACATATTACTCCGAACTCACTCGGAAAAGTGTCCTTATGCACTCTACACAAGCATGTGATCAAAACAGCACACACTCCAAGAAAACAAGCGAAATCGATTAACCTGACAATAAAACTCTCGACAACAAGCAAACAATGTTGTCAAAAACGCACCAAGGACACAGTCCACTCAAACACGTAGAGTTTTAATCGATTTTCAACCTGCAAACAATTTTGTGAGGCAGCCACAATGAAAAAGAAGAATAATGAAACGGGACATTGGAAGACACCGACATCCTCATTAGTATGTAGAATGGATCTCTCGAATCACAATAGCGAAGGAAAATACCAATAAGAAAAATCACACAGAATAGAAGTGGGTCAAGAGCTAGAACGGTAGAGAAGGAGGAGGGCAATTTTATTTGTTACAAGATCAATCCAGAAATCCTTTCCAGATACCTACGTGATCCACATAAAATTTCAAGCTTTTTCAGTGGTGAATCAAACTCCCATTCACAGTTCGAAGCTGACACTACTATCATAGAATAAAACAATCTTATCAGTTTTCTCTGCTACAGTGTAATAGCTAAAGACCAACAAGATCTGTGATCTTTTCAACCTTTCCGGTAGTTGTAAAACTTGCGTGTTGAAATTGATGCTCACATGTATAGCA
This sequence comes from Nilaparvata lugens, assembly GCF_014356525.2. Lineage (NCBI taxonomy): Eukaryota > Metazoa > Arthropoda > Insecta > Hemiptera > Delphacidae > Nilaparvata > Nilaparvata lugens. Next base: position 1,698,149 of record NC_052509.1, read on the forward strand.
TGTTAGAACAACATCAATTAGTTAATAATTAACTCACGGTGAACTAATTTGGGTGACTATCATTGTTAGTTACGCCAGAAGGTGAGGTCATCTCAATTTGGGTTGAAAATTGGGATTGGAACTTCAATATTAATTTTCTTCAGTTTTCAATTAGTTTTATACCTTCAAGTAAACTTGACTAAGGCTCGAATCGAACCGTCATTCTATCAACTCATTTTATTTTATCAATTCATAGAACATGAAAATATACTCAAAACATATATAAAACTGAATAATCAATGAAACTGAAACTGAAATAATGTGTTCTATTGACATAATAAACTACATAAGAATGAAGCTTAATAAATTATCTTCAAGTTTTGTTTGGTAGAGGTTTTCGATAAATAGTATACTTTTCGAGCTATTTATGTTCTAAAGTGATGCATTTTCGAAAAAAAGTTTTTCTTCCACTTTCTCTCTCTTTCAAGTATTATAACTTATCAACAATTAATGTAACAAGAATGTGCTGATTACGAGATTGTAGAGCATTGAATTATCTTTCATTTCATGTATAATTCGACTATTTCACGCATTCCCATACGACTGTTGTAGCAGTTTTAGTTTTGAGTGTCTTTGTTTGGTAGGACGTTTAGAAACAGTCCCTGTGTTTAGTTCCGCAGACGTTCCAATAGGTACTCAATATAATTAAATGTTCATACTGAAGCAGACTTCCAATAATTTATAATGACAGAATAGTGTGATATTCGGAGAAAGTCAATTGTTGCAAATCTTGAGATTTGACACTCAAAACTAAAACTGCTGCAACAGTCGTATGAAAATGTGTGGAATAGTAGAATTATACATGAAATGAAAGATAATTCAATGCTCTACAATCTCGTAATTAGCACATCCTTGTTAAATTAATTGTTGATAAGTTACAATACTTGAAAGAGCGAAAAAGTGGAAGAAAAATGTGTTTTCGAAAATGCATCACTTTACAACATAAATATCTTGAAAAGTATAGGATTTATCGGGAACCTCTACCAAACAAAACTTGTAAGAAATTGATTAAGCTTCATTTTTATGTAGTTTATTATGTCAATAGAACATATTGTTTCCGAGATATAAGCATATAAGAAATAAGTGGAAAATACAACTTTCAAACCACCCTCATCCCTTCAGCACATGATGTAGGGGTAGGGATTTTTGATATGCTCACCTCCAAACAAGGCTCAACAAAGCTGCGAAGTCGAAAATTGTGTTCCTCACATTCCCTCCAAATTTCATTGTCAACTGGTCTATTGTTGCTGAACAGAAAATTTCACTCTCAACACTAAAACAGTCGTAGGGAAATGCGTGAAATAGTGAAAATATACATCAAATTGAAGATAATTTGATGCTCTATCAGCTCATAATCAGCACGGCTTTTTCATCAATCGTTCAAAAATTATAAGGCCGAAAAGATGAAAAAATGGAGGCAGAAGAATTTTTTCAAAAAATGTCTCACTTTCAAGAGCGGAAAAGAGATATGGAAAAAATGTAAAGGACAAAACTTGTTGGTAATTTAGTAAGCTTCAATTTTGCACAGAACACAAATGTTCATAAGAAGCATAGTTTCCGTGATACATGCGAAAAATGGTTCTTTCAAACCACACCCACCCCTTTAGCACAGGGGGTAGGGAAGAGGACTTTTGATATGTTAATCCTCTTACTTAAAAGATCTGTGAAGTTGAAAATTGTGTTCCTAACTTTTCCTTCTATACCTTTGAGCATTCGTTGCCTGGACTATTATACCTATCTTGAAACAAAATGAAAGCACTTGATATTCGTTTTTATATTTAGAGTTTGCGATGTTTCTAATTTTAGCTAAATTTAATTATTGCTGAGGCAAACTTGCAAACTGTAAGCTGTAATCGACTGGATATGTGAAATTGTTCATTAACTAGTTGTTTTGTGGGTTATATTGTTATTATATTGGTTATATTGATTTATTGTCATCAACTATTGATCATACTGAGTACCATATGATTACTGTCAATTATTGAAAGTTTACAGCAGTAGCTATACCGTATTAAAAATCATTTACTGAATTACTACTGATAAGATTATTAAAAAAAATATAATGCTAATTTTGCTCTTATGAATTCAGAGGTGATTGTTATTATACAAAGAATATTTATGAATTATCATTTATAGCAGTACTCTATTGTTCATATTCAATCAGTTAACAACATGAGGATATTCCTTTACTACTCAAATAATGAAGGTATTCAAAATCAAGTACGAAATTAAACACTTCTATTCATTGTATTGTGCCTATGAAGCATTCAGTATAGGTCAAGTACCATCTATGATTTACTTGCATTTCTACATTGTAATTGCAAGCTATAAATCTTTCATGAATAGTAGTCCCACTTCACTAGAAACCTCTGGAACTCTAAACATGTAGAAATAAATCTTGGGCAGGATTTATCCGGGATAAAATAACTGACCTCGATAACTTCGCGTTGATATTTCAAGTTGTCGAAACCGTCATTCAATCAATCAATCAATCAATCAATCATCTGTCTCTCAAGGACCAGTGAATGTGTCAATCAATCTTCAATCGTAATATCAACAAATAGAATATACACAGTCATGTCATGGGATCATTTAGTTCAGTCTCTAAATCCATAAAAGAAAATGAATAAAGTGGTGTCAAGGTATCATAAGATCTAATTCCCAAACTTCCAAAAAGATACAAACATAAATAACAATTTGTTATTAGAACTAAAAAAACAGTCTCGACAATAAAAAGAAATATTAAAGTTATTATAACTATAGAACGAAAAATGGCCGTTTATGGAAGTCTATTAAAATCCATTCTTCTACAATAACTAGTGTTACAGTACTTCTCCATCATAATCAATGCCTCTTCATCTTGTTTTACTTCTCCTCGTCCTCTCACCACCTCTTCACTTACTTATCTCATTCCATTTTCTATCTTCTTTTCTTCATTGTTGTTCTTCGATGATCATGATCATACTATTCTCTTTTTCATGTTCATCATGTTCTACTTCTCTTCTCCATCTAACACTGAAATTTAAAATAATTTCTCTCTTTTCCACCACCCTCTCTGTTTTTTATCTCTCTCTCTCTCTCTCTCTCTCTCGCTCACTCACTCTCTCTATCTCAGGTTTTATATTCTCCTTTCTTCCTATAACCGAGCTGCACAACCAAATATAGACCGATATGATTTATTTTGACTACATCTTCGATATCTGAAGGTATTGAACAAACTACTGCGACTCGTTGAGAGTTCTAAATTCGGTAATAATACGCTACAACGATATCATTGTTTACAATAGGCGATAACAAATCAAGGACGACACTTCAAAAGTGAATGGATAGAGGCGATCGTTGACCTAAAAAATTTGGTATCGACGATCAGTTCAACTTAGTTAAGCAGTGGAACTCGACCACGATATTCAAAACGTGATTTTAATATTTTATCAAAATCCAATCAAAAATTGAAACTCAATCAGTTATTGAAACGCAGTTTATATGAAGATGTGTAGTATATTGATCAGATGAATAATTCACAATGAAACACCCATTCAACTCAATAAAGATTGTTGAAATAAATTGATTATACTGTATTTTCAATTCCACTATACTGAGCCTTTCGAGTCAGAGGATCAAGGATGTAATGCCGAAGATATGCTGGTTTCAACAAAGTGTTCAATAATCGAATTTACAAACAATATTTGACTATAATTTGGTGTTTTATTCATTCTTAATTAAAAATGTCTAGCTTATAAAATATATATTTTTGAACAGAAAATAACATTTAATTTTCCACAGTAAGAACATAACCTATTTTTCGGACATGTTGTTATTTATCAAAATTTGGGAACAGAATAGTTTTGGGCTATGCCGGTTGTTCTTTCCCGATCATATTTATATGATTTGTAATTGTATCAATGAATGAATAAATAATACAACAAATAATTTATAAACAATTTTGATACAGATGCGGTACAAAATACTCTACATTCGAATATCAAGGCATATTTCTGCCAATACTCTGAGACAGTGATAATACTTAATTTTTCAATTCATGTTATATTTTCTTTACAGTCGTGAGATGCATTTTCATTTTTCCTGTCCAGAGAATTTGCTCGATACCATTGAGACGTAGAAATGCAGCAACTATTAAGTTATTATCATACCAATCAACTTCAAATACAGAATCTGCTCAAATTATCTCATCAAGGAATATGCATGCAAGAAGCATTAAAACGTCAATCTTTTACTGATTATCCATCGCTAATGACTAAGCAAATGGTGTAACAGATTGAATCTCGACACGTAATGTGAGGTTCAGATCACTCTCTCACTAAAAATTAACACTCTCTTTATCTCTCTCTCTCTCACTAAAAATTAGCACTCTCTCACTGTATTTCTTGACTCTCTTTCTCTCTCGATAGCACTCTCTTTTTCTCTCTCTCTCTCACTGTATTTCTTGACTCGCTGTTTCTCTCTCGATATCCACTCTTTCTCACTAACATGCACTTCTTCTCATACAATTTCTATCTCTTTTTATAATATCTCATTCCCTCTCACACGATTCGTGGTTTACAGTAATAACTGCACTTGCATTACTACACGAGATATGCATTCGCATTATAAATTCAGAGATTATGGGGATTTAACGTGAAAACACTGTAATTATTTTGAAGCTGTTGCGAGAATTCGCTCGGTCTTAAAATGAGAATGTTTGGTTGTGGGATCTAGATTTGAATTTAAAACATGGAAATACTCTATACGCCGATTTATCAGGAATAAGTCATATGAATAAAATATTTATCCAACATGAATAATGAGCACGTGTGCAGGCAATACAACTTCAGTACTGTTTAAGAATGAAATTTGGGAAAAATCTGTCTTCACTGGCTTTCTGTGTTGAAGTAAAGGTGATTTTGTGATTGATATGCATATAATTGGATAAAACGACTTGGAATTAGCACAACCACGTTTTTAATCGAAATCATTTTCGAGAATATTTTCAGTTATAAATCTTATCAATTATTGATATTCAGTTATTGATATTATCAATTACAGTAACTATATTACCATGGGTAATATAGTTACTGTATTATCAATCAATCTCTATGATAAGATTCAATTCAAACTGTCAGCATTGATTGAACAGGGAACGTTAGTATTATTTCCAATTTAAACTTACAGACTATAGTTGAACACCAAGCAGCTCAGTATACAATATGTATGAATTCATATGATTGGCTGCTGGTTGGCCTATCACGCTCTGCCATTGGTTGAGACAATATATTGTTGAACGATGATTCATGGCTGTAATTAGAAAGCTTCGCCTATTGTGGGAGAGGCATGACTCGACCAATGACAGAGCTGAACCGTGCTAGGTGAACCAACGGCCAATCGGAGGATTCATTCACACTGTATACTCTGCAGCTTGATTTCGAAGCTTTTAATTATTGATAATGACACCAAAATGTTAATATTGCTGCTTGAATTGAGCTTTCAATTTACTAGAGATTAATGATGATGTTCAACAACCAAAATTCACTTTTGAAAATGTTTTAATGAATGAGTGGCTTTCACAATTCCAAGTCGTTCAATTGGATTGTCAGTCAATGAAGTAGTTTTCTCAAAGATCAACTAATGATATGAACCTCAAAAGAAAACAATGGACGTGTTTAGGAAACTTCAATAATTAATACTTTGTTTCGATTATAACTTATTTGATTAATACTCGATTCGGCGATTTGTTTTGTAAAAGAAAGACTGCTCAATGCCAGAATAGTTATTTGTGCATCTAGGGACTAAAGTGCAACTTTTTCTCCCTGAGGGAAACTGTTGTCGCCCGATGGCGTAGCCGAGGGCGACAATTTCCCTGAGGGAGAATAAGTACTTTAGTCCCGTGATGCACACAACATTTTTCCTCCACCTACACCAATACCTATAACAATGAATAATTTTACTACATCTTCACGCTTTCACACTATTTTTTTAAAAACAAAATTTAGCTCACCTCTGATAATAATTTGTTGATAGTTGCTAGTTGATAGTTGATAGTTGATAGTTTATAGTTTCCTTATGAGTCACAAAATTCCATGTCGCGTATTAACTATTATATATAGATAGTTATAGTTTATAGTATAGATGATGATTGTTGATAGAGATGATTGTTGATAGTGTAAAAGCCTACTTCTGATAGTAATTGTTTATTGTTATTGTGCACCCATCACAATTTTGAAAGACCGTGTTCGGGGTTGATAGAACAGAACTGGATTGAAACTGGTGCGTTGCAGCCACTGGCATAGGCCTAGTTGAAGTGTGATCAACATCGCTGGAACTGGATTGAAGCTGGTGTGTTGTGGCCACTGGCATAGGCCTAGTTGAAGTTTCATCAACATCGCTGGAACTGGATTGAAACTGGTGTGTTGTGGCCACTGGCATAGGCCTAGTTGAAGTTTCATCAACATCGCTGGAACTGAATTGAAACTGGTGCGTAGCAGCCACTGGCATAGGCCTAGTTGAAGTTTCATCAACATCGCTGGAACTGGATTGAAGCTGGTGTGTTGTGGCCACTGGCATAGGCCCAGATGAAGTGTGATTTAAATCAATGTTGCTTGTTGTTTGGTTCAAAATCCTGTTTGCTGTTTGTATTTTATTTCCAATTGATTCTTCAATATAGCCTTCGGCGACAGTAGTACTCTTCCATCCGCCATGTCTTTTAAGCTGGGTCATTGTTCCTCCAGCATTAACCAGCAAAGTAGCTGAAGTCCGCCTTAGAGCGTGTCCAGTATACAAGTTAGGATTGGGAAGTTGTAAGTATTGTGCAATACTCATGGGTATTTTTCCCAGGGAATTTTTCCCCATGGCTTGATTGTAGCATCTCCCATTTTTAAAACTTAAAAATAGCCGGGGTGATTTTGTTGTCTTTGGTCTTAAATTTAAATACTTTCTGAAATAATATAAGTAGTCTATGTCTCGTTGTGTGCCATTGATCACAGTGAAAACACGTCCCTTGTTGGTTTTAGAATCAGGTACATTAACTATGAGAATTGAATCTTTGTCCTCAATGTCACTAACAGTCATATTGCACAATTCACCCATTCGGCAAGCTCCACAAATACCAAAAATCAAGGCTACTTTTTTCAATAAGTATTGTTCATCTGGAGCATTTAACAGGAATTTATTTACCTCCTCTTTGGTGAATGTTTTAGACTTCTTAGGTTGATAGCCTACATTTTTCTTTTTCAGAAAAGCACCCACTTTCGTAAAATTACTGATGTCTATGTTGTGTTTCACAATAATTGTTGCTTTCAACATTGAATAAATGGTCCATAAATAACTTGGGCTACATACCTGTGCTTGTTGTGAGAGGTAAACAAGGATTACGTTTTCTGAAATTCTTACTGTTCCACCACAATTCTTCTTGCACCATTCAACGAATAAATCATATCGCTTGATGTATAGTTCCTTTGATTTTTCCGGAAGCAAATTTTCAGTTACATTTTCAGCTTCGTGTCGAATGTTCGGCGGAGTTAGAACAAACTCCTCATCACTCTCACTTTCCATTTTATAAAAACGAAAATAACTTCTACAATACCGGTAGCGGATTTCGAAGATCTTAGTAGGTAACCAAGAAAAAACATAACCTGCAATCTTGTTTTCTGTGCAGACACGCTCAGTCGTCTCTGTTAAAGTGGGTTTTCGTTTATGCGTAAATGCCGTCGTCGACCATGACAGGGAGAGAATCTCAGATTGGGTAGATTTCAATCAGTCTACATAACTTAAAAGATTATGTTAAATTATGTTTTAATGGAGCAGGTTGAGCTTATACTTTTTTATACTTTTAAATGGCAATATTTTGATATTATTGAAAATGTTTATTTCTTTATTAATAAAGACAAATAATGAAAAAGTTATTTAATCAGCTGTTTTAGCACACTTGAAATTTGGACAATATGAATGTCAACAATGCTTGCCGTCGTCGACTGCGGAAAAGTTCGCATAAACGAAAACGTACCTTTAGATGAACGCTCTCGTAGAGATGCCGATGACGTTAGAGGTGTGTACTTTTTCATATCCACCAACGGTTGAACATAACCTAACAATCGAAATAGAGCTACTTATTTCCTAGAGCTAAAATATTCCAAAGATCGAAATAGAGCTCTTTTACTTTTCCTCTACCGACCACGACAGTGTTGCCACATTCCTCATTCTTCAATCGCGGCGTTGTCGGACTTCTTCCCATGTTAATCTTATGGGTTTTTCCCGCTGGGAATTATTTTTAGTCCCATGGGAGGAAAAGTAGTACTTTAGTATTCGATTCCAGGGTGTAAAATGAGACTTTTGATAGTAGGTGGAGGAAAAATCTATTTCTTTCAGAACACCAAACAACTTGGCCAACTTCTTCCATTCATCAAAACTTCCGCCAATAGTCACAAAGCAAACGGCTCCTTTTATTTGCCTTTTTCACCAGAGAACAAGAAATCGTTTCTCCAACTTTTTCGCCATCATAAAATCTGTGACAAATTGTCTGTGTCCAAAGAAAAATAGGAAAATAAAGGAAGTAGTTTCTTCTTTCCTTCCAGCTACAACATGAATGAGAACAAGGGAGAAAAGTAGAAAATACGAATAAGAATGTGTCATAACAGAATAATTGTAATAAACAATATTTTTACAGTTTGGTAATAAGCTGATAGTATTGGAAGAAATTTCAATAGGGTTGAGGACATAACACGTATACAGAGTTGGTGAAAATCATAGAAACAGCTCAATATTCATTTTACAAGTATAATTTGACAGTAAACTTTATTGGGGATCCTATTAGAATTGAAAAAACTACCTTTCTGTCGCTTCAAAATTTGTTTCAGCCATCTAGGGACCGCCATTTTGAGTCCAACTTAATTTTTTTTAATGGGAAGGTGATTTCTATACAGAATTTCAAGAGAAAATGAATGGCAAAAAACGCTCATCAATATCTCAAACCGTTTTAAAGATTTAAAACATTTGAAAATATTAACTAGTAAATCATACAAAAATGAAATATTTAAAAATCTTGGGCTAGATTCTAGAGTAGACTAGTGGAAAAATAGGAAATAGTAGAGACTAAACAGTACAATACTAGTTGCAAGAGTTGTATTAACAGTAGTTAGTTGTGAGGGTAGTATTGTAATTAGTTGTAAGGTAGGGAAATAATAGTGAATGTTGTTCAAGTAAAGTACACAACATATTTGTAAATCTTATTGAAACTAACCTTCTCACAATCCTCTTCGAGACGAACGGCTTTTTCGAGTTGCAGAAACAGCTCTTCTTCTTTGTCAATCATTTCTTGGTCACGCGTTTCCAGTCGCTTCTGCAACTCTTTCTGAGACTTCGCAAGACGGTCCCGTTCCGCCTAAAACACAATCAAAACAAAAAACTCATTAAAATAAATAGAACAAATAGATTTGAAATATAAAATAAAATGTAGCAAATTTAGAAATTTTCAGCACACAATGTTCTAGTGATAATAATGTTACCTACAATGATAACGAATTGGCAAATTTAGAGATTCAATTATGATACTGATTTCTTGAACGAAATAATTCAATTTTACTACAAATGTCTACCACTGTCGAAACAAGTTCATAGTATACTGTATGTGACTATACTGTATATTTCCAATTAGAACGTAGGTTTGGGAAAATCGTTCTATTTGTTTTAGCCTCCTACAATGATTACAGTTCTCGTATGTGGGAAGCGAGCTCTAGATTCCATTTAATTCTTTTGTACTGGTTCCAACACAAAATAACTAGCCCGCCTCCACAATTCGATTCTCCACAAAACCACATTTAAACTGGAGAATTTGCTGGCGTTGGTGTCACTTATTTCATCCATGCAATTATTGGTCCGAAATAATTAAAAATAGTTTTCAATTATTGTTCTCATGATATGATGGAGCAGTTCTATTATTGAGGAAAACAAAGTATGAAAAAGGGCATGATTCATGAGGAACATAAATTTTGGAAACGCCTATCTTGTTCCTTTCTAGTATTTTTTATCAAGGAGCCATTATTTTCTAATTTTTCTTTTTCAAAAATATCTTTCTCGTTGTTAAGTGGTAGAGTGGACATTACTGTCCAAACTTCACCACGTCAACAAATAAAAAAGTTATTCTATTCTATTCCTACTCCAGATATTATAGTCTCCTATACTCCTCCTTTTCTTCTATTTTTGGTCTATTTCTTCTTCTCCTTGTGTTATTGTTCTTCTTCTACTTCACATGTTCTATTCTACATCTTTGTTCTTCCAATAAATAAGCACGTTTGCTTCTGTTACTCAAGTATTTCATAGCTGTAAAATTAGTGATCTAGAGCATATCTAAAGGTTGTGAGATATTTTACACAAACTGTTAAGCTAGTTACACACACATCGATTTTTGTTCGTACGATTTTTTGCCGTCCTTATAAATTCCATCAGATCAAACGGAACTTGACAAACATAATCTGTTTGAAATTCTCTGCCTAATCTAATAGAATTTATAAGGACGGTAAAAAAAATCGTATGAACGAAAATCGATGTGTGTAGCTAGCCGTACCAGACACAAGTTGACAGTTCACTAATTGACAAGTTTCAACAAGTTGACAAGTTTCAACAAGTTGACAAGTGTCAACTAGATACTCATAATCAGCCTCTATAATCAGCCGATACAACCTGAACATGAACTTGACCTGGAACCATGACCACAGAAGAAAGGAAGGAAACCTAATGGACCGATTCAGACAGCTCACAGACAACCGGCTATATCTCAATTTGCTCAGGTCGAATCGTTCTCAGTCACTGCCGTCATGGTTCAAATGAATAGTCAAATAGTTTTCGTATACAATTAAAAACTTAATTATAATATACAGTCAAAAGATTTCTTTACAAGAGTTGATGAACAAAACCTTGTAGACTTAGAACTTGAGAAAAACGTTCAATCGAATGAAAAGACGTGACAAAACATAGGGCAACAAATTTTCGGTAAGAAACTAACAAGAGTATCATAGTCATTGTATACTGACATTGACATTGTATACACATTGTATACTCATAGTCAGTGTATAGTCTACTATACTCCTAATCATAATTTTAGGTTACAATTTTCTAAAACAACAATTTTGGAAGTTTATTTCTCATCCTAAAAGGTGTCTACCCTATAGTTCCACAAGTCTTTCAATTTGTTCATCTTAAAACTCTCATTTTACTAAGATATTATTCTATTCACTATCAAAATTTGAGAATAGAATAGTTTTGGGCGAGGTCTGCTATCTCTTCATAGTGGATCATTTAATAGAATCAACAGTTGCCAACAGTTTGCAATTCGATAATCACATTTTCTCCAATTTCGAGCTTATTTTTAATTTTAGGTGAAAATGTTACTGAACATTTGTTTGAATTGTATCTGAAGTCTGATAATATAGAATCTAAAATCAAACTTTGCATAGATGGGGCGGAGCTCCTGAAATTTTTACAGATATGGGACTTGTGGCAGTTAATAGAGCTTATCGATGACTATTCTAGGTATAACTATAATCAAAATCGTTGGAGCCGTTTTCGAGAAAATTGCGAAAAACCCTGTTTTTGACAACATTTTCGTTATTTTAGCCGCCATCTTGAATCGCATTTGATCGAAATTGTTCGTGTCGGATCCTTATATTGTAAGGACTTTACGTTCCAAATTTCAAGTCAATCCGTTAATTGGGAGATGAGATATCGTGTACACAGACGCACATACACTCATACACACACACACACACACACACACACACACACACACACACACACACACACACACACACACACACACACACACACACATACAGACCAATACCCAAAAACCACTTTTTTGTACTCAGGGGACCTTGAAACGTATAGAAATTTTGAAATTGGGGTACCTTAATTTTTTTCGGAACGCAATACTTTCCTTACCTATGGTAATAGGGCAAGGAAGGTAAAAAATAAAAGTTAAGATTGCGATTAAACTCGTGGATTACGTTAAACTCGAGTTGAACTGCCATTGAGCAATCGGACAACTGGCATTGTCGGTCACTTCCCTTGTCGGTCGTCTGTCGGCCACCCGTTAGCCAACAAATGAGCTGAACTGTCCTGGAAGTAATGAGACACTGACACCGGTTCATCTCAGCAGACCTTTCCTAGAGGAAGCCATCGCAGACGGCAGACGGCGGCATACTAGCACACATTCTTTGCGGCTAGTTTTTGCAGTTTGATGGAAATGTCGGATGACAGCTGTCCACTCGATAAACCTAACCGCTAACCTTACTTTGTCGTTCGACAGAATGGTGTCATACTATAATAATTTTTTGTTCAACTATTCTCAACAAATTTTTCATGAAATATAAGAATTGCATCGGTGATATAGATGTTATCTGTCCATACTATTATGTTTATATCTGTAATTATACATTTTTATAATAACATTTGTTGTATATTATTATTATTATCATTGTGTTGAAATACTCTACTATACTAGTAGTTCTTTGAACAGTAGACCTCACGCAGTTTTCTCATCCACAAGTATCTGATGTCACCTGTTCTAGTCGATTCAGTTCAATCTCAATTCACAGTTGAACCATAATTTACTCTTAAAAACTGTTATTTGTTTTCTCCAAGATCAAATACTCACTTATGTTAATAAACTCAGTTCACGTTTGAATTTGATACATGATAATTTATCCAGTTCCGTGATAATCTATCCATCTGATAAAAATTTTTCCCAACTATTTTAAAATTAATTTTTTTCAATCAAGAATATTATAATTTCTTTACCATTATTAAGTTCATTTAATCATTTTTTAATTTATTTTCAATCACACATTAAATGTAGTAGTGTGTAGTAGGTGTGACTGTGATAGTCAATTTCAATGTCTGGATAGATCGTGTAAAGCTCATATGACCACGGATAAACAGGCAAAAAATATAGTGTCTGAGCCAAATGATCACTGTCATCCAGCAAAGGCTCAGGCATTTGATGCTGATGGATCGGCTGTAAATGTAGTCTGCTCAACACCAAGTATTTCATGTAGGGAACATATCTCTAACTATGACTCTCTCACCAAAGGTGAGAGTAATGTGAATTTGTCTATAGTCTCGTTTAATGATAATGAGAAGGGCTGCGGTTGTTTTAGTATGATTGAGAAGCTTACTATAGAAAGAAATAATCTAGTAGTGGAGAATCTGAGGCTTAGGGAACAATGGTGTGCTGCTATTGATAGGTCAATTGTTAACGATCTGCGGATTATGGAGCTTACTGACCGGCCTACAATGAAAGAAACCAGCTCGCAGACACTTTTTGAATGCATGGGAAAAAAAATCATTACTGATGATGAAGGGGTAATAGAGAATTGTAACAAACTTCCTTTTGGAATGGACTGGAAAGAATTGCATCTCCTAGTTGAGGAGAATACTTCAATGATGGATCAGATCATCATGTTGGGAGATGAGTTGGAGAGAGCCAAGGGGGTGCTGACGCGGCTGGAGGGCATGAAGAAAGATTTTGAACCACAAACTAGTGGAAAGTATCGGCTCAGACCAAAAAGGGAAGCTAGTATTAGAATATGGTCCGATAGCCATGGAAGAGGCTTGAATAATCTCTTGAGGGAAAAGTTGTCTACTGGTACCAGATGCTATTCACAGGTATTCTCACATATTGCTCCTGGAGCTCCTCTGGAAATTGTAATGGATGAAATGTTGTTGAAAAAGGAGATTGATAGCACTGAACCAGGTGACTATGTTGTATTGGTTGGGGGGTCAAATGGTTTTGATGCAGATGGCTTTTCTCAGGATTATGTTGACCGATTCACTGGGAAATTGATGAGAATTGTCAACAGTTATAAAAATGCAAAGCTTATTCTCACAACTATTCCTTATCGATATGACCTGAAGGAGGACTCAATGATTAATGTTACAATCAAAAGGGTGAATCGAGTAATCCGTAATATCCCAGTTTCTTTTCCTGATTACTCAATAAATATTGTGAATTTGTGGACTTACTTCAGGTCTCTACATACTGTTCATGGTTTGCATCTGAATAAAAAAGGGAAATTAAGGTTAGTTGAAGAGTTGTTTGGTATCATCAACAGTTATTCTGTTACTCCTGCTGACATTGATCTATTGCAGCCACATTCTGAGTTGTCTAAGGTTTCCTGCATGGATCGTGGAGTGCAACTTGATCGATGTCAGTCACGATGTGGACAGTTCAGTGAAAGCTTTCAGATCTCTTTCAGCAGAGAATATTGAACATTTCAAATGCTGTTTATCTCGCATTGACTGGAGTTTGGAGTTGAGTTTGTTGGACTGTGATGTTGGCTCCACTCCTTGCTCTCCAGCGGCTGCAGTTTTTCAAACATTTTTTAATACTTTGATGTACCATTTTGATTTAGCATGCCCAAAAAAGTATACAAAAAAGGGTACAATCAGTTGTAAGACAAAGAATCTGAACAAACCTTGGTTTAGTAGGGAGTTAGCTGCACTGCGTTTAAAGGTGATGGCAGCCTATGATTCTTATAAAGTGTTGGGGACTGATTTTGCAAAGTCCGAGTATAAAATATTGAGAGGGAGGTACAAGGAGACAATAAGAATGGAAAAATTGAACCACAATGGCCGGGTCATTGATAGCTCATCTAATAAGTGTAAAGCAGCTTGGACAATTATAAATAAAATGAGGCCTGGGAAAAGTAAACAAAGCATTACCCCAATTCAGCCTGATACTTTTGCACAGTTTTTTAGTAAATATATTGAGGATATAAGAAAGGGGATAAAGCAGAATTCCATCCCATTTCAGGAGTTGCTGAGGAGCTGTCCTGTCTCTGCTAAAAATTTTCATTGGAGGCTTATCACACGGGATGATGTGTGCAGAGTGATTAAGAATCTTAAACCCTCAAGATCTAGGGATTTGTATGGTTTCTCTAACTCTCTAATGAAAGAAATCAGTGATTTGGTTGCAGAGCCTTTGGCTTTATGCATTAATGCCTGTTTAAGAGATGGTGTTTTTCCTGATTTTCTCAAGATTGCCCGTGTGTGTCCGGTTTTCAAGAGGGGGAATAGAAAAGATCCAGCAGACTATCGACCTATATCGCTTATCCCTGTTCTGGCTAAAGTGATTGAGAGTTTGGTGGCAGAGCAGTTGAGTTCATTTTTTGAAAGCTCTGGTATCTTCACGCGCTCTCAATATGGTTTTCGGAAGGGAAGGTCCACAGTTGAAGCCATTGACGCACTAGTAACTGACATACTCAATGCATTTGAGAGAAGGGAGTTTGCATGGGGAACCTTCTGTGACCTAAGTCGTGCATTCGACTGTGTTGATCACAAAATATTAATTGAAAAACTTAATTTCTATGGTGTTGAGGGTTCAGTTCTAAATTTCATTGGCTCCTACCTTAGTAACAGAAAACAGACTGTTGAAGTTGATGGTAGATGGTCCCCTGTGGTGAATGTTGAATGTGGAGTGCCTCAGGGCTCCATAATGGGACCCCTGCTATTTTTGATAGCCATAAATGACCTACCCAATAATGTAGACAGCAACACTTACATATATGCAGATGACACAACTCTGATTGATTCAGATTCTGATGTGTTGGCTGTTGGTGAGAGAGCTAGAAATTCAACAAAACAGGCTTCAGACTGGTTCTCAGCAAATGGCTTTCTTTTGAACCAATCCAAGACTCAGATGGTTGTCTTCAGTTTAAGACCGTACAGTGGAGACTCCTTGGTGACCAATAAGGCCAAGTTTCTGGGTCTGATTGTGGATAGGGATTTATCATGGGCTCCTCATATTGATGCAGTTCTGGATAGGCTGTCTCGAGTCAACTTTCTGTTGTCGCGTTTAATGTGCTGTGTACCATTTGAATATGTAAAATCCACATATTTTGCACTGTTCCAGTCAGTTATGAGTTATGGTTTAATGTTCTGGGGCAATGCAACCAAGACTGGAGAGGTGCTGATAATGCAAAAGAGAGCAATAAGAATTATGAGTGGAGCTGGAAGAATTGCCCACTGTAAGCCACTTTTTCTTGAGCTTAGAATTCTGACAGTTGTAAATCTCTACATCTACAATAGCCTAGTTCACGCGTATAAAGGGAAGCATAAACATCAGCACAGAATCAACATACATGGACTCAATACCAGACGTAGACATGACATTGACGTTCCCTTTGTTCGACTTGGAAAACTGAGATCCAGTCATTTGATTATGAGTATACGACTCTTCAATAAATTACCCCTCAAGGTCAGGAACTTAAGCCTCAGAGAGTTCAAATGTGTAATGTATGGGTGGCTATGCAGTAATCCTTTTTATGAGGTCGATGAGTTTCTGCAGATGTCGGAACCAAACATAGAAATGAATTCTAAATTTTAAAAAACAATAAAACATCTCAATTTTTGACGTGATCTTATGCATCAATATGCCTATGGATCTAGAAATATATTCTATTCTATTCTATTCTATTCTATTCAACTTTGTAATTTTTTTAATGAATAACGACGGTTGTCTCAACATATTCTGTTTTATGACGATAAACGATGATTTGATTTGTAAATTTAGACTTCTCGCCGCCACTAAACCCTTATTCATCTATACTTCTATAATTCTATACATTCTATATTATAATTCCATTACATTCTATACTCTCAGGGCCCTGTTGCATGAGAAAATACAAGTTTTTAGTAATTTCCTATTCTAATAACTATCTGACTACTTATATTATTAGTTTGTATTAACTCATAGACTAGGACCCAGGTTGTATTCCATCTATTTATTGCAGTTCATTTTCTTGCTGTAGTACAATTTTTCATTCATAGTAGTTCATTTTTCGTGGCTAATTTTTTATTGTAGCCATCTAACATTGTACTGGAGATCATCCTTTGTACAAACTAAAAGCAATTCTACATTGTACCAACTATTACATCCTTCTGACTTTTGACTATTCTTCAGTTAGGCCTAGTGGCCATGAGAAGACATTTGCTACAATTCGTCAAGGTTGGGTGCTGTCTGTATACTGTACTGCGTTTCTAATATAGTGCAGGTAATAATGTTCATGCTTTGACAGTGTTATGATGGGATACTGTCAAGGTCTGGAACATTGTCAGACGGGATATTGTTGTCCGAAATGTCGAAGGAGTTAGGCAGTGGTTAAGTCTTTGAGAACGATGTTGCCTTATTTAACGGTGGTCAGATAAAAAAAGTATTTGGAATTGATTTATTCACATTTTCATACACAGTCTCATAAGAGGAGCGCTCACAGAGTTTATGAGTGAATTGCAAGTTTAAGACGAATAATTTAATAAAATACTATTCAATTCCTCAATCTACACTCCTCAATGACATTTAAAACATAAGCCTCAACAATGACTAATACACTGAAAACTCATTATATTTGTATTTCATCCAAGTACTCGAGTTATAATAAGTTAATATATTTTTATTGTTCTCAACTCCTAATGACTGTAAACTAGTAGTTCTGTGAACAGAAGACCTCACGCAATATTCTCATCCACAAGTACCTGATTGAAACTATAGACCTTATGGAAATACAGCAATAGACTGGCTTCACCACACATCTCTGTAATCACTTGTCAGCTGATTTGTGATTTTTTACTCTGATATTGGCGTATGAAGGAGGCTCCTTTTTCCTTTTATATTATCCTTGAAATGCAAAATTTCAAAAAACCGTGTATATACGTCGACGCGCAATTGAAAAAGGAACGTACCTGTCAAATTTCATGAAAATCTATTACCGCGTTTCGCCGTAAATGTGCAACATTTATAAACATTTAAACATTAAGAGAAATGCCAAACCGTCGACTTGAATCTTAGACCTCACTTCGCTCGGTCAATAATTTCTAATGATTCCAGCTCCTTCATGATAAATAAGGTGGGAATTTGATGGCACTTACTGAATTTTCAAATCAAGTTCATGTAGTTGAGTATTTAGTTTAAATTTTTATGTTGCGAGCCAATTAGATCAAATTTTATGGTAAATTAATTCGATTCATTGGTTAATAATGAAGAAGTAAGAAAAAGCTATTTTAGAAGGATGAAACCCCGGATACTACGCAATATCATCAAAGAATAAGAATAGAGAATCATTTCTATAATTGTTATGCATCTTTTCAGTATGATATTATTTAAAAAAGTTCTAGATACGTGAATATACATAAATAGGCTACATCCTTCTGGTACTATGTTCATTTCATTTGGCTCTTCAATGTAGTTCCTATTGATTTTGAATTGAGTAAAATATATCATACGAGTGCAATAAGTTTCACAGTTCCAGTTATTATGTACTCAAATGGATATTACACGATAGGTGATCCAATTTACAATATACTTCATTGCATGATGTTACAAAATACAAGAATAAAACAAACTCTAAAACAATAATAATACAGTAACGATTCCACCACTCGTGCATCTAGATAGGGAGTATATATTATGATTGATGATGTACACACTCAACTGACTCTCATTTGAAATATTATTTATAGCACTTGACAGAGCACAGAAATGGAAGTGTTCAGTCACTCGGAATGAAGAAGCAGTGTTTATTTAATGAAATATGACTGTCAGTAGCCTATTTGGAGGAAGTCACGAGACAGAGAACATGTGTTTCCTGCTCTATGATGTGTGATGGTGACTGATTTCATCTAAAACACGTTACTGGAGCCTGACAACACACACACTATTTCACAGATTTCATCTGTGTTCATTTCGAGAGGAGCCTACTCTCACACGATGAATTGGTGGAATCTGTTGCCATTACTAGAATGTCTTCCATGTGTGGTCCTCAAATTTATTAAATCTCTTTCAATTATTTGCTGAAGAAACTTGAAATGATGTGACTACAAATCACAGAATAAATTTGGAGCTTTTAACTTTTAAATATAACACCCGGTTGCACAGAAGCCTTTTGAATTTTATCATTTCTAATTCCACGAGAACCAATCTGAGAAGGGTTTTCTGATAAGAAGGATTCTCTGATTGATCTCGTGGAATTTGATGATGATTGAAATTTAACAGGCTTTTGTGCAACTGGGCCTTAAACTACATATAATTATTGTTGCTCACTTATTCGTAAGCTTACTTATTAATTGGAGCTTCTAACTATAACCATAGAGAAACAATAGCATAAGTAGATATTCCATGGTATAGGGTGTTTATGTCGTAACTTTTTCTGTTATCTCAAGCCGATAGTCCACGTAGTTCTTTCTCGTAAAGCTATGTGATGCTGGCAGTCTCTCATATTGTGCCGTTCATACAATCTCACTCGGCCAAAACAGTAAAAATCTACAATAATCGACAGTAATCTGCTTGAGATAACAGTAAAAGTTGCGACATAAACGCCCTATACCATTAGTCCAGGTGCTGGCTTATATTGAGCATACATGAGAGAGGCAGAGAATTTGACTTCGGATTATTGTTTGGGGGTCTTTAGTGTATATATGAAACTCGATGTCGTCACGTCCCAGGGTGGTCGACAGCTTGGGGGGGAGGGGGGTAAGTTGTAAAAAACGCGCGTTTATAAAATCGCCTGTCCTGCAGTTACTATTCATAGTACAGCTTTTAATTACAGATTTTATAAATGCGCGTTTTTTACAACTTACCCCCCTCCCCCCAAGCTGTCGACACCCTGGGACGTGACGACATCGAGTTTCATATACACTAAAGACCCCCTAACAATAATCCGAACTCAAATTCTCTGCCTCTCTCATGTATGCTCAATGTAAGCCAGCGCCTGGACTACATGGGATATCTACTTACGCTATTGTTTCTCTATGCTATAACACCCGGTTGCACAAAAACCTGTTAAGTTTTAATCATGATTTAACTCCAAAAGGACCAATCAGAGATAGGTTTTCTGATACGATGGTTTCTTTGATTGTTTCTCGTGGAATTTGATAATGATAGAAATTTAACAGGCTTTTGTGCAACTGGGCCTTAGACTACACATAACTATTCCTGCTTAATTATATTCGTGTTCAATTAAATGGTTTATTTTTCATAGAATTTTATACTGGATATCATGAATTAGAATAAAAGGAATACCTATAATATAATAAAGGAAATAATATTGGCATCTACACGTACGGGATTGGAAATTCATGAATGACGCATCATGAGGTCTGAACTGCTGGACTGATTAACTTGAAATTTTACATATCGCTTCTTAATTTGCCGAGAATAGTTATAGGCCTATTTTCAGTTTTTCAAGATTTCAGTATGTCAAGTTTTCAGTTAGACCCTTGCGGAGCACGGGTTACCTGCTAGTCAATAATAAGTCAATTCATTCGAATTACAAGGGATTGTTAAATTATGGTTTCATGGGAATTGATCCCACATACTTTTAGTCATCTCTTTTTACTCTTCACAAAACTCTTCCACCCTTACCATCTAGCAACAAACCCTTCAACGATCTTCAGACCCACACAATGGGAGATTCCGCCTCTTCAATCTACGAGTATCAAGGTTTTTGAAAAAGGCTCTCAGAGAGTGGTATTATCGTCTTCTCTTTTCAAAGCACCAGAACCCCAAAACCCTTCACTTCCCCCATGAAAAGAGAGGAAACACTTCTTATTCCCCCGAAAACACCAGGTGTACATAAACAGCTTTTTTTTAGAATTTTCACATCGGAGATTCGGAGAGCATCCACATCCTTATACTCCAACCTCGATTTTATATTTATGTGTCACCCTCAGCATCACCTGTTTGTTCGGAACCCACCTTAAACTAGGGTCATCAAAATTTCAACATCATCATTCTTATTTACCATACATACTATTGGATATAAATAAAAATATAAATCTTAATACCCTTTTAAAATTATCTCGTCACGACATTATTTTCCAATCACTTGATAATGGCATTATATAGCCGAATCATGTTGTGACTAATTTTTAAAAGGGTAGGTTCAGATTTATATTCAAAAGTAGCCCTAAAGAAAAATCTGGTGTGGTACACTCACACAACTTTCCTTGCTCATATTTGAAACTACGATCAAACTTCTGTATATGTGTATATATAATTATTGTTTTCAGAGTACTTTTTCCTTAGTGTAAATTGTGAAATTCGATTATTTTTTTATTCGTAATTTTTTTAAAGTCGTCAAAACAGCTGTTCTACAGATGAAATATCTCGACTATGTGTTCTTTTTATGAACTGCGCTACCTACCTACCTCATGCACGAGAAGGAGGTTACTAAGTCCATTTCTCAAGGATGGGGTGGACCCCCCATTAGTTTCCCAGATAGGAGAATCATGCCAGTTGATAGAGCTGATAAAAAGCTATCCATTTAATAAATTTGAAGAAAATCGTTAGAGCCGTTTTCGAGAAAACCGTGAAAAACATGGTTTTTTAGTGATCATCCGCCATTTTTCTCATAAATATTACGGAGCACCTGCAATTTTCCCAGAAATGAGACTCATGTCAGTTGATAGAGCTTATAAATAGCTATCCATGGTATAAATTTGAAGAAAATCGTTGGAGCCGTTTTCGAGAAAACCGTGAAAAACATGGTTTTTTAGTGATTATCCGCCATTTTTCTCAAAAATATTACGGAGCTCCTGCAATTTTCCCAGAAATAAGACTCATGTCAGTTGATAGGGCTTATAAATAGCTATCCATGGTATAAATTTAAAGAAAATCGTTAGAGCCGTTTTTGAGAAAATCGTGAAAAACATGGTTTTTTAGTAATTATCCGCCATTTTTTCCGCCATCTTGAATTGAATTTTATTGAATTTCTTATTGTCGGGTCCTCATGGTATAAGGACCTTAAGTTTAAAATTTCAAGTCAATTGGTTAATTAGGAATGGAGTTATCGTGTTCACAGACATACACACATACACACATATACACACACACACACACACAGAACAACACCCAAAAATCATGTTTTTGGACTCAGGGGAACTTGAAACGTATAGAAAACTTGAAATTGGGGTACCTTAATTTTTTTTGGAAAGCAATACTTTCCTTACCTATGGTAGTAGGGCAAGGAAAGTAAAAAAGACAATACTATACGATGTATATATCCTTATATGAGATTTAAAACTATTACTATAAGATGATGACTATCCTTAGCAAGAACTGAAATGAAACGTACCTCCATTTCAATGTGAAAAAATACCTAAAAATCATTATGAAGGAACATACTAGACTTGAATATAAATATATTTGTTTTTCTTAGGCCATTTTCTTGGCTAACATGTTTACTATGAAACAGATAACCAAAAATCTTAATTCCAGTTAATTTCTTAACTGGAAAAATTGAAATAACCGAGAATCGTTATAAACAATGATCATTAAATCAACACATAGTATCAATTTGAGTCACATATCATTTTAGACAATGTTGGAAGAATGGAGTGCTGTGATTTTTGATACAGCATTTCATATTCGTGAACAATGAAGGCTAAAACAAAAAGGAGATCTCAGAAGTTTATGTGAAACATTTCACTAACATCTCAACAAGAAACACACCTTTAAGCGTCACTTGAAACAAACTGTGAGAAAAATTGACTGAACAATCACACTAGAATAGTCACTCACACCAGCTAATTAATTGTCAATCCAAATTTGAATTCATGTTGAAAAGAAATCTAAAAACTTTCACTAGACTCTCGAAATCACATCTCATTCTCTCATAATTATTATTGCTACAACTATCATAATTAGTTCGCATAATTGTTGGCAACATCAAAAAGTGATGAGATGATTTTGAAGGTGATGATGATGAACATTATAAAAAATATGAATTATGAACATTAATAAAGGTCACTTAAACTAAAAATAGATGATTTGATGAACATTAAGGACACTTAAACTAAATAGATGCGATATCTTCACTCATCATCGACTTTAGTTACACTCCTAGTCATTAAATTTACTAGAAGTAGGAGTGGAAATAGGAGATGAAAAGATGGAAGAAGGAAAGGAGTAACAGAAGGAGGAGGAGTGGATGTGAGGATTAGAAGGAGGTGACGGATGGGGAGAAGAAGGAGGAGCGGATGAGAAGAAAGATAAGAAGAACAGGTTGAGTAGGAAAAGAAGAAATTAGAAAGAAGTAAGGAGAAGTTCGATAACAAAAAGAAAATGTAATTGTAACTGTATTTGATTGGCAACCTACGTCAAAATGAAGAAAGTTCTGATTGGCTGAGAAAGAGATGTGATTGGTAGAATCACTGACCTTTAAAGAATCAATGACTATCCCACAGTCATTAAATCCAAAAGATGGTAATAGATATCGGATAATGGACTTGGGAAACTTCACTTTTTCTCATTTGCTATTAGCTGTTACACTATATTTCTTCCTTGTCAGTTGTAATTGGCATTTGGTTTTAGCACTTTCATTTTTGTAATGCAAGAATCTAGAAGTTATTGAGCTCGAATGTCTATAAAATTCGATCTACGATCGAATTACAGAATTACAGAACAAACCTTGATTATTTTATTTCTTCTGAAAAATAAAATCTTCGTTGTTTTTGTTAAGAATTGCCACATTCACTTGAGCTACTGCAACTCACATTTCAACCAACCACACGCTAACCAATGACAGTTTAGCAATTTCGTCTCTAAGTTGATTCAAAGAGAATTGATAGTAAAGTTAATCAATAACAGACCAGCGATTCTGTAGTCGATTGTGTAGATAACAACAGCCGATGAGATTATTTGGAGAGAATGCAACCAACCTCAAGCTGACCAATAAGATTAATAAGATTTAATAGAGGGAGAATCCAACCATTTCAAACTGACCAATGCGAGAGTCACAGATTCTTCATCATTTTGGAGACAGCCACTTTGATTTCACGGCGACAACCAATGGGAGTTGAGTAGAAAGAATTAAATCCATCACAAGCTAACCAATGGAAGCATAGCAACCTAATCGTCATGGCGGCAGCCATAGTAATCAATGAGTATTCAATTTCCCTTACAGGGCTACTACAATTATTATTGAAATAAAATGAAGATCCACAACTACCCTTCTATGTTTTTCAACTCACAACATTTTTCGACTGATTGCAGTCATTTTCAAGTGAAAATAACATTTGAAACTTGAGAACTTCCATTTTATCTAATTTTAATGGAACGAAATGTGTTGATAAAATAATCAGATCTCAAAACTCAAAGAATATAGGTAGAAAACTTTTAATTTTTAGTAAAAACAACCACATTCACTTGATCTGACCATCATTGTTACAAAATCGTCCAAATGCTTCTCTCATATTAGAATGAGTACAAATATTATGAAACTAATAATATTGAGGAGTTGTATTCAACAATTTATCCACACATTGTCTCCAACTACATTTACACATAATTATTATACTACCATCGAAGATTTTATTTGTTCAGCGTTGATCAACGATGGATATCTGTCAAATAACCACTGAAGATGAAGAGTACTGTAGAAATCAATCTGAAAAACTGTAGTACGAATATAATTTTTTAATAAGTTGGTACTGTCCTTGATACATTACTCTATTGTCTCTGGTGGCACTTCACTATTTTTTTTAATGAATGAATAGAGTAACAATTAAATCATCTTCATTTATTCCTTAAATTCGTTTAAAAAGCACGTACTCATTTTCTAAACAAGCTAGATTATTGTGAGGAATAGTTAACACATCACACTAGCTCCTAATCGATTACCGAAACCATAGAGAAATAGAATAACTATTCTGTATTTCTGTAGAATAGTTTATTCTATTTCTCCATACCAAAACTCATTAGAACCTCCAAAAATACTCTATACTCCATTCCCTATTTCTCTATTATCTCATCGATTCATATTCCTATTTCCTATCGGGCTAATCAATTCAGGGTTCGCAGGTTTTCTTTTATTCATGAGTGGCCACCGAGTGAAAGCAGTGCAATAAATTTTCGCAATGAATTTTTATTGTGGCAGACCATTAGTGTGGTGGGGCAATAAAATTGCTAAAACGTGACGGAAGTATTAACCCAAGCAGGAGACTCTGCCACTTATTGCCACAAGTTTTTTCATTTATTTCAGTTTGTGTTATATAAATAAGACATTAAATCAGCGGGCAATGCCATTGTGGTTGTGGAAACTATAGTAGAATTCACTACGAACTGTCAGTGTTTATTGAATATAACATCAATGATTCCCATTCAACTAACTCTGCCAGTATAACACGTAAACCTCACTAAATTTTAGGTGCCGGTCACGCTAAAGGAATAAAGAGGAAGAAATAATAAGTAACAGTATTACTCAAATTGCCATTTCCTATGTGGTAACGCAGTTGATCTACTAATTCTTATTTTTTCAACTCCACGAATTCAACATTATCAATTTTTTCTTTCTAGTGTGTCATTTTGTCTCCTTTTTTAATTACCATCTGGGGTCTATTTCACAAAGGTACAAGCATTGTTACCAACCATGGTTACGGACAAGTACTTGCAGTTACAACTTTGCAAGTACTCACGTTTCATAAAAATTTATGATCTGCAAGTTTACAATTGTACATATCTACAAGTGCTCCAATAGTAAACATAGCCTATTTTTGAAAGAATAAGACTTTGATATTGTCAATACCACTTTTATTTATTCGAAAATTAATTCATAATTCAGTACCAGGTTTCATGGTAAAACCTACCACATCTTCAGCTGAACTAATAAGTGAATATTTAATATTTAATTATGGAGAAATACCACAACATCTCATACCATACAATCAAATTATAGCCCATTTTGATAATAATTTCCTTTATTCATGCTTTAAAAAGAATACTTGTACCTTTTAATAATTACTTTGAAATTATTTGAAAGCAATATATCTACTTCATTGATTGCTGAATTTGTAACCTACACAGTATATATATATATATATATATATATATATATATATATATATATATATTATATATATATATATATATAATATATATATATATATATATATATATATATATATATATATATATATATATATATAATATATATGTACTATATATACTGTGTATATACGGTATACTATAGTACACATAACCTATGAGGTAACACATTAATGACTATTTTAAAAATTTATTAAATTTAATTTCCTAATGCATTTATTTCCAACATAATGAATTATAGAGCATTTTTTATTATTAGAAATGATCATTTAATATTTAAAATCATTTTAATGATCACTTGTAAATCCTTTACATAGCTTTCCACTTCGGTAAAAATTTCTTAGTCACGAACAAGTAATTTTGACAAAAATTGTTGGCTACAACGAATATCTTTGTAAAACACTTGTTCGTAACAAGCAAATCACTTGTTAACTTGTAGAAATTCATTGTAACTACAAGTTTACAATTCTGCTTTTGTGAAACGCTTGTAATCAGCTGTTCTCCAAAACCATGATTGGCAACAATACTTGTAACTTACTTGTACCTTTGTGAAACAGGACCCTGGAATTCAAATAAAGGGTTGAATCAATACCTACTACTACTTAAGTAATAGTAGGTATTGGTTGAATTCAATTCAAATCATCCTCAATCTGAAATAGTCTCTAATAATGTATATCAACAATAAAATCAATATCCTACGCCTTAGTACATTATTTCAACAGTCTACCACACAAGTAGATCAACTTACCAAATCTGAATCTTTTGTAATATTTTAAGCAACACAATACTGTATTGAGAAAACCATCAAGTACTGTAAGTTGAAAGTAAGTGAAAATGATCCGACTCTACAAATTTTAGACTTTTGAGCTTTAAAAATCAACAATCATTCGGTGATAATTCAGCATATTATTTTTAGCCGGTACAATGTTTTGTAATAATATTTTGTGCGAAATAAATTAATTTTTTAATTGAAAATTGAATTGAAATTTAACCATAGTGATGTAACAATTGAAAAAATAATTTATAACTGCACATTACGCATCCAACTCAAAACAAGTCTGAGTTTGTTACAAGAAGAATGTCATTGTCTTTCAGAAACCCCCTCATTCTTCTGGAAAAAATTAAAGCTATGCAATATAACTCTTCTTTGTTCAGTCTGAGCGACGAGAAATCCAATCCACATTCCAGTCCAGATTTCTGAACATCTTCAAGGGTCCAAGTAGCATTCCTTCTTTCATATAAACTTGAAACGAACTGCAAGCCCAAAAAAAGATCAAGCGAATTGCATGAAACTATGAGAATAATATAATACAACTCTTAAAATTAAAATATCCATACATGGTGTACTTATAAATGGCATCTAGGATGAACAAAAGTGTAATACTGGACAATCTATGTCAAATGCGTGCGAAACCTGTGAAATGTTCAATGAAAGAACAGTTAGTTTTCTAGAAACAGAAGCCAGTATAATAATCTACTAAGAAATGTCTGTTTACGGAGCGAATGGAATTTTCGTAAAGAATAGGAAAAGAAAAGAAGAAGAAGAAAATGGTTGAAAGAGGAGAAGAAGGATGATGAAGGAGAAGGGGAAGAAGAGGTAGCAGGAGAGGAAGAAGACAATGACAATTAGAAAAAAATCTGTGACGATACAAGATTGCATCCTGGAACAAATCCTATTATCAACAATGAGAAACTGCATTCTTCTCACTAAAAAGAGCTAGTTTTTAAAGAAACGTTTTCCAGTCTTTGTTTGTTGTGATCTTACAAATCAATGAGATAACACTCTGATCAGGTACTAAAAAATGATCATTATTTGATATCAAAAGTTACAAGAAAATTGGATAGAACGATAAATTTGTTATTAATGTGGGAAATTAATAGTTTTTATCATGTCTATAATGCCTATAGTGTAAAATTTTAGAACCCTCGTCTTCATATTGAATTATATTTATGTGGGCCTATGTTTGCACAGATAAAAATCAACTATCAATACTCATATCTTCTTAAAATGTATGAATTCAGGGCTACTACTTTGTATTCTTAGGCCCGGTTGCACAACAGCCGGTTAAATATTAACCGTGATTAATTTCATGAGAACCAATCAGAGAAGGCGTTTTTGAAGAGACAGCTTCTCTGATTGGTTCTCGTGGAGATAAACACGGTTAAAATTTAACCGGCTGTTGTGCAACCAGCACTTATTGTATTATTTTATTAATTTCAAAGGGTATTATAATTCGATTTTATAAATATCAATACTCGATTTTAGATCAAATATACAAATACTATACTGCATTATAGAAAAATACTATACTGTATCATAGAACCTGGTGTCAGTTGAATAAAACATCCTACACTGATAAGTAAAATTTGAAGTGAGTAGCAAAGACGAGTTATTATATCGGTCTAGTGGGCAGAGCAGAGCAGAGGAGCCTCCATCCAACACCAACTCAGCCTACGCACACACACACACACACACACACATACAGATTATGAACCGTTTTGCAATATCCGTTTGTTAATTCACAACTCGCACTCTACCAATGAAAAAGAAGAACAAGAAGAACAAGAAGAGGAAAAGAAGGAGAAGAGGAAGATGATGGTGAAGAAGAAGAAGAAGAGAAGGTTGAGAAGGAGGAGGAAGAAGAAAAGGTTGAGAAGGATGAAGAAGAGTAGGAGGAGGAGAAGGGGAAGGAGGAGGAGGAGGAGAAGGGGGAAGGATGAGAAAGAGGAGGAGGAGGAGGAGGAGGAGAAGGGGAAGGGGTAGGATGAGGAGGAGGAGAAGGATGATGAGGAGGAGAAGGAGGAGGAGGGGGAGGAGAAGGGTGAGAGGAAGAAGGAGGAGGATGGAAAGGATGAGGAGTAGAAGAAAGAGGATGAGGGGAAGAAGAAAAGGTTAAGAAGGAAGAGGAAGAAGAGAAGGTTGAGAAGGATGAAGAAGTGTTGGAGGAGGAGAAGGGGGAGGATGAGGAGGAGGAGGAGAAGAAAAAGGATGAGGAGGAGGAGGAGGAGGAGGAAGAGTAGGAGGAGGAGAAGGGGAAGGATGAGGAGGAAGAGGAGGAGGAGGAAAAGGATGAGAACGAAAAGTATGAGGAGGGGAAGGGTGAGAAGAAGGAAAAGGATGAGGAGGAGGAGGAGGAGGAGGAGGTGGAGGAGGTGGTGGAAGAGAAAGGGGAGGAAAAGGAGAAGAGGAAAAGATAGATGGGAAGAGGAAAAAGAACAACACGAAAAAAAGAACAAAGAATGGGAATCAGAAAAAAAAATAAGATGAAGTAGAGGTAGAATAAGGTGTGAGTAATAAGTACAAGAAGGATAAGAATACAGTAAGAATAGAGAAGGATTCATACACGCATATTTCGAAACCGACTACAATATCCTTTTCTCATCATCCTGCATTCAACTCCTCCCATGACGGAAAACACTGCAAGGATCTCACAGGATAGCAACGCATCCTTTGTGATGAGATGTCTGTCAGTGGCAGAAACACAATCACCTCCAGTTGGTTCACGCCTACATTGTACCTCAACAGCCGTAACCAATACAAGACACTTCTTGCACTTTTCATACACTCTTCTTGGATATCATATTTCGAGGCAAGCCATTCAAACACAACACTAGAGAACGGCAATGCATTTTACTCAATATTTCCTCCTTATACTGTTGTGTTCACTGCAGTCACCGTACAAAATAGATCAATCTCCGTAGATAGGAGACGCTTGCCTCCCATTCATTGCCTTCCCTAATAATTTTGCAACAACTAAAACACTCTGGTGCTCACGCCTGTAATCAAAATATTACTCAAAATTCACTCACATTGCTCAAAATTTCTCTCTCTATATATCTTGACTATAATTATTTAGGTTTTGTTATTATTATTTTTCCCCATTATTATTATTTTGTATTTCAATAATATATATTTACCTTGTTTGTAATATTGTATTTTTTTCTGAATTTTATTTGTTCAATATTGTAATTATTTAGCGTTGTATTGGAGGGTTGAGTGTAAGAGAGGGCCGGCTGCGCCCTAACTCCGCCCTCCTAGGTAAAATAAAGACAGCTATTCTATTCTCTCTCTTAGAGAATCCTTCTTCGAGAATATATATCTTCTATATAGATAAAATATCCTTCTTAGAGAATCGACAATTATTTGTTGAAACACCGCCGATTTATGAAGTTACATCACAATAATTATTATATTACCATTACTCTAATTGCATTCAATCTTTATTCTCATTGACTGATTGTTTATACTTTGTAAAGGTGCGTACAGACTTTCGCTCTGCTCCGCAACCGAACGTCACTCCAGCAGAGCGATTGATGATCGACCGGCGAGCAACAGTGGTTCGACCGGGGAACGCGAGAAGATCTAACATCTTCCGTAACGTTCATGATGGGTGCGTGGGCGGAGCGACTGTGGTACGATGGTGGTACGAGGGAGGAGCGTGCTCGGTGCGGGTTGGAAGCGCGAATATGTGTACGCAGCTTTAGAGAATCGACAATTATTTGTTGAAACACCGCCGATTTATGAAGTTACATCACAATAATATTAAATTACCATTACTCTAATTGCATTCAATCTTTATTCTCATTGACTGATTGTTTATACTTTGTAAAATTCGTTGAATAACTAGCATTAACGTCATTTAATGTAAATTAGTGTATAAGCCAGTGAATATTGTAACATACATAATAATAAAGAAATCTAATCAAATCCCTCCCTCAATTTAGGTTATTCTTAAACGGTCAGAAAAGCTAATGTTTTCAAGAGAAATAGAAACATTAACCTTCGATTGCAATGTATTTTGATATTGACACCTGCTATTTTTTCAATTGTAGCGGCTTGGTTCAATCAATCATTTATTTATCAATACAATTGAAATTGAAATTTTATTTGCTAAATAATTTTACAGACATTTCTACAATCACAAAATAATAACAGTAATAAAGTTAACAAAAGTACAAAATCTTAGAAGTATACAGTACAATAATTAACAAGATTATGTGATATTATTATTATTATTATTATTATTATTATTGTATTAATGAATGAATAAATGATTGACTGTTCAAAATTGAAAGTAATTCAATAACATAAGCTTCAAAATCATTGACAAGTGACAACTAATTCATAAATACTATTGTTTTCTCCACAATATTATATTCTCTTATTTATCTCACTCTTTTTTTACATTCATTCAGCTACTGTGATCGTAGATTCAATGTAGGCTACGAATAAACAAATGAAACGTGTCAAAATCTGACTTTGAATTTTGATCTGAATATCAGATCTGACTGAAATTGAATCAAGAACACATAAATCAAACAAATATTTTGGTCAAATTAACTCTATAGTGAGGTCCACGTTATAATGACAGTATTTGATCAACTTTAGTTTTGCTATCCTTGTCTATCATTCAACAAAGCCGGTGGTACTATCCTTTTCTAGGTCCACAACGATGACAATTATGTTTTTGACAGTGTAGAAATATAATTAATTAATGCAGAGAATCGGCATCGCTATTCTTCTATCTTTATCCACTGTCATTATAACGTGGACCCCACTATATATACTGGATTTCCAGTGGTCTTCTATTAATCAGCTTGAAAAACTATCATTATACAACCAAAATGTCCTTCTCTGTCAATATTGAAAATGGGCAAAAGCTTGTTGTGCTATTGTAAAAGTTTCAATTATACAACATGGTATAAATAAAATTGTCTTATATTTGATATTTCTACGAATCACTTTCCTTTTGTAATCCAGTTTTCTCAGATCAATTCATCCCTTCATCCTCTTCACTCTAGTCTTAATCTTTCTCCCTTCCTATCTCGAAATCAGCGGACACAAACCGGAAACTGAGAAACCCCTGAACCAAACTCCAACACTTCCGGTTTGCAGCAGAGATTTTGTTTCCGATAAGCGGCTGCTTAACTTGTTACTGCCGAACTCAGTTTACTCAACCCATTAATTACACCTGGCCAACAACTAAACTAACTACAAGAGGAGACTAACTACATGATGTGGAGCTTACTCGTGCAACGAGGAAAAGCAAGGGCACATTCTTTCAACTGGACATGTGACGGCAAAAATTACTGACTTCCTTCCATGGAGAGAGTTTTGACATTAATATTCGCAGTGATCGACTTTGAAATTGAATTACACTCACAGCGGATGCCTTTGGGCCTAATCGTTGAAGGAAGATAACGACTACGAAGTATTAACAAAATAAGGATCCTAGAATATCAGAATCCAAGTTATCTGGAAGTTATTTTGAAGTTAAAATCAAGAAAAATCTATTTCGCCAATTGAATGAAAAAGACTAAGAAATTGTCAAAAAACCACTGATTTATTGATAATTAGAAAGACCGGTTTCGGTTATTACACCATTGCCAGGAGTTTATCAGAGATTGACAATGGTGTAATAATTTAGATAAGGTTACACATAGTCCGAAATGGTTGTATTGTAGCTGTTCACTTCACAAAATTTTCAGTCCCTAATTTTTTCACAAAGTAGAAATTCAAATTTAGATGCTTCAAAACCAAACTTAGAAGAAATATTTCACATTATTATCACTTAAATAGGAAAAATTCACATATAAACTGGATTTGTAGAGTAAAAATCCGGAACAGTATACTGTGTAGTACAATCCCATTCCAAATCACGATACCGATCAACGAAAGGATTATTTAGTGGCATCGAAACGTATCTAGTGGTGATTCTGCAGTCAACAAATTTGGATAACTCACCTGGCAATAAAGTTTTATTGTATCAATAAAGAGCCAGTTGTTGGTATCTCATCAACATATTTGCAATAAAATTCGAGATTTTATTACCAAGATAGTGAAGGCCATGATAGGTCTCGGGTTAGCGAGCGACTATTGGTTATAGTGATGTACCTTATATATGTATAAATATTCACTCTCGGTGTACATAGAGTGACTATATAGATATATCGGGTGGATTTATAGATGTAGAGTCACTGTAGGTCGATGTAAAGGATGTTCCCACTTGTAGCAGATGAAAAAGTTTCAGTTTATTGGGATTGGTCACGCGAAACAGCCAATGATGTGCAGAAAAGCTTTTCAATTTTCTAAATTATCGCTGCACGAGTAGAGTAGAACAGGTAGAATTCCACTATTAGTGATACAAACATACAAGCTATCATTTATATAGGCTATTGAAATATTCCATTTCCGTAATAGCGTGTGCAGACGTAAATAGTTGACAGGATGGAAAATTCATCATTATAATAATTATGTTTGTTGTTGGTTATCCATCTTGTTTCCACTATTATTATCACTATTAAATTTTATAAAACTTTAAAGTGAAAAAGCACTCACATTCTTTGATGTGGCGACGTCTTAATTTAATAGTGATAATAATTATTTATGATTTAACTAGTGGGTTCTAATTGATAAAAATGAGTTGATGAAGTAATTCTGATTGTCACTTAGTAAGCAAGTATCTTTAGAAAACACAAGCCTACAGTACAAGTAGACTACTAATTCATAAGTATACATTTCTCATTGTTGTTTTTAACAACGAACTGCTTAGGTATTAAATCACTTTTGTTATTCTGTGGGTACAACCAGGAAGATTGCGGACCTGCCGAAAGATCGCGATGGAACAGTAAATGAATAAATTCATTAATAAAAACAATATAAAAATCTTGAAGTACCCTTTAAAGAGTACTTCAAGATTTTTATATTGTTTTTATTAATTTGTTAAAAAGTAGCTCATGTGAGTCAAGTGTTTTTATGAAATGGCTAATCAACCCTATTGAATAAATTCATTTATTGAAGAAATTAGACTGCTATAGTGAGGTCCACGTTATAATGGCAGTGGATAAAGATAGAAGAATAGCGATGCCGATTCTCTTCATTAATAAATTATATTTCTACACTGTCAAAAACATAATTGGCAACGTTGTATACCTAGAAAAGGATAGTACCACCGGCTTTGTCGAATGATAGACAAGGATAGCAAAACCAAAGTTGATCAAATACTGTCATTATAACGTGGACCTCACAATAGTCGTTCTCTTTAATTACATAAAATGGAGTGATCCGTGGTCTATAGTAGACCAAGCGAAAATGGGTCTCTCAAGGCCACTGCAATGTTGCCACCCCTCACTCGACCAGTCTATATACATTGACTATATTTTTACACCCTGAACATCACTCTTTCCTTCTCGTACCTTCCCTCTTCCTCTTTTCCGTCACTACCTGTCACAAATTCTTTTTAGCACGTCAGGTTCAAAAGTTCTATTGTGTCATTCTTGGAAGTTAGAACAATAACATCCCCCGTTACCTCCTCCCATCATCCGCTATATTCTTCAACATCATGAAATGAAGGAAAGAATATTGTTATGTATAATGTATAACTCTTTCTTGAGTCATGACATCAAGAAATCCAATTTTATAATGATGATTAGATTTTTCTTTATAAATGCAACTATTTATAAACTGAGCTATTACTTCATAAAGGTTACTTGAAGACTTTTATAATAATCAATTGGAAGTGGAGTGATGTAATTTTATTTATTTTAGTCAATATTCTTGTAGTGCCCACTTCACTCTGCAATGAATTCTCATTTGATTCCCATCACACTTCATCCAGGCTTTGGACAGAGAAGACAAACAATACTTCACTATCACACCCTCTCTTACACACATTCACTTTCTCTCTTACTAGCCACCCTTAGTACAAAGTGGCAACAGTGTTGGTAGAGACGGGTGGTGGTGTCAAGAGCAAGCTTTGACCTTGAGGGAGCCATTTTCGTTTGGCCAACTATATAACTATATTATATTATGGCCACTATACAATTATAGTGGATAGAGTGCTTGCGTAGCAGCATAGAGATCCCGGGTTCGAACCCCTCTCATTACCAAAAGTTTTTTAACCAGATCACTCCCGTGTTATCGGATGGGCACGTTAAACTGTCGGTCCCGGCTGAAGTATGACAGTCGTTAAGGCCCATTGACGGCTTAAATTATATATTCAGGCGGTGGGACCTTCCCGCAAGGGACTCCCCACCAACAAAAGCCATACGAATTTACTTTTACTTTTTATTACATAAAATGGTATAAATTTTGTTGCAGTTAATATGAGCAAGTTAGTCATGGCTTAGTTACTGTATTTTATCACAACACAGCATACATTGTACAATGGTATTGTTGACTAATATATTTATTAATGATAACTGAACTAATTCTAGTAGTCCTGTGATACGGACTAATTGGTTCTTAGTTCTATCAAGTGATTAGTACTAACTAGTTGGTATTTACATTAGTACTTGAGTTAGAATTTACTATTTAGTTCATAATTTGCAAAGTGTGAGTCCTCATTTCGAATGTTCTAACTTTTGCACAATATCATGCGATACTGGAATCAGGAAGGATACAGGATACAAGACAAAATAGGTAAACTACACCCTACAGTGATGTTTGAAAGCAGGAGTATTGATCTGAGCACATATCCTCGGGAATTTCGTTCGTCGCCACTCCTCAACTTATCGGTAGATCTTAATTGGAAAATAATTCTAAAAATTATCCCTGTTTGTTGCAGAACAAGTCTCGCAAGTTACTGCTCTATTACGTCAGTCTGCAATTATTTCAATGATAACTCAACATGCCAATTTTCCTGTACACATTTTCAAACTTGAAACCAACTATTACAAAACAAATGAGGATGATTAAAAGACCAGACTACTTCATTCTCAAATTATCTCTCACAACAGAGCACGGCTAACATACAACCTTAGCATAACAATTTTTTTGCTGAATATTTTTTTAGAAACAAGTAGAACAAATTCCCAACTTGTTTTCGTGTGAGAAACTTGTTTTGCTCGAGCGAGACAGACAAATGTAACTGGAGAATTTTGTCTGTACAGAGACGAAATTTACACTTATTTGAACTGGAATTGATACTTGCGGTATAACTAGAAACGTTTGGTTATCACACAATGTAGTTCAATAATGATTAACCTTATCAATGTAAATTTTAAATCAATTCATGTAGAATAATTCTTCTTGAACGTGAGTAAACAATAATTGTGTATTGATTCATATGACATTGGGGCAAACATCTTACTCTCATTATTGATTCATGAACAATTTTTTAAGGATGTGAGTGAATGATAAATCCATGATACTCTCATGATGGACGGTACTCACGGTATTAAATTATTTGTCGATTTGGATGGTCAAATAAAACATACATTATTTTATTTGAAATAACTATTAGTAAAACGTTTATATGAAATTTATTCTAAAAACCTGTAGACGATGTGAAACATCGAAACTAGTTGTGCTTTTAATCTGTTATTTTATATTAGAAACTTTTTGAAGATTTCCTTGCACAGAACAAAAGTGATGGCGTTTCTGGGGAAGTCTCCGATACGTTCTAAAATAGTTCTCAACAACAGAATACTGGAACAGGTATCACATTTCAAATATTTGGGATGTGATATTACATACGAGGAAGACCACGACTTGAATGCAAAAATTAACAGATTCCAGTACATATGCGGAACTATTCTCAAAAATAAAGCCCGAAAAGAGACGAAACTCAAATTTTATAAAGTAATGGCCGTCCCTACACTTTTGTATGGCTCTGAAACCTGGGTATCAAAAAGAAGGGAGTGGAGCAGGTTACAGGCGGCCGAAATGAGATTTTTAAGGTCAGTGAAGGGATGCACCAGAGAGGACAGGCTTTATAATATCGATATCCGTAGAGAGCTCAATACCAATGTGATCTCTATACCTCAACAAGTTGACGAGAATCGACAACAGTGGAGAGAACACGTTGAGAGAATGGGAAACGGAAAAATCCCGAAAGCTGCCATTGCTTACAAGCCAGGAGGGAGGAGAAGTATTGGCAGACCAAGAAAAAGGTGGGAGAATGTTTGAAGGCGGAACAGGTATTAATGCCTACCCCTGTAACAAGACGACGACGACGAACTTTTTGAAAAGGGTACTCTGATTATATTTTACAAATATTACATACCGTATTAATTTAGGTTGCGAACCCGAATAAAATTTAACTTTCAACTGTAAGACAACATTCATGATTGTTCCAAAATACACACAAATCTACAAATCCGAAACATCTTACTCCAACTTTCTCAAGAAACCTCGCTCCAAACTAGCATTATTACACAAGAGCCTGACTTAATTGAAAATTCTGAACAGTGCGTTAGCTCCCTTCCGAAAGCTGCCTGCCTTCTCGTTCCTCCTATTCTCTTAATTACCAGAACTATTTTAGTGTTTTAATTTCATTTCCTGTACTGTACTGGCTGTAAATAAAATCCTCACCGAGTTCACTCAACTACGGGATTTCTATTCCACGTTTTCAACTCGAACAGCATTATTTATTATCGAAGTAACACGAAATGTTATGTCAGACCCCCTGAAAACACTCCGAAACAAAAGTCGTTTTCTTATTCTGTAGTTTCAAGAGTTTCAATTCGTTTTTATTTGTACATTTTAAAACAATAAATGAATTGAGAAAGACAGCAGATCTAATCGCCTTGAAAGGAAATTGAGTTGTGTAGAGTCCAGTTAAGTTTTTAGGGAAGTCAAGAGAAGTTCAATTTAAGGGTAGTTCACTTCACTATTGAACTGAACAAGAACGAATTTAGTTCTACTAAATGGAGAGCGTTCTAGTTTCAAAGCGAATGTTGGGGATAAATTCTGAGAAAAAGCTTCCTATTTCACTCAAATCCTCTTGAGTTTTTCCTTGAAAATGTTTACCTGAATGGAGAAAGATTACAGTAATTTACGAATAATATTCTTTGAATAAGATATATTGAAGAAACACATTCTTCAATCTTACTCTCTGAATATCACTTAAAGAATCTTACTCTTCGAATAAGATTTATATTAATTTCATATTGAAGATTATCAGGGAATAAGAAGAATGCAAATTTCAAGTTCTGCATACAAGGATATGGTTGATTATACATTCACACTAAATCAATGTGATTGATAGCAAACAAAATATTATGATTGTCCATTGAATTCTGAGAGATGGCAAATATAAAATGGATAAAACACTATGATTTCTCAAGTCAGTTACACAATCATATATTTTTTGCCGTCATTATGAATTCTATAAGATTAAACGGAACCTGACAAACATCATCTGTTTAATTTAACAGGATTTATAAGGACGGCAAAAATTGTACGTCCAAAAATCAATGTTTGTGTAACTATAGCATTACAGGCAAAGTTCGAAATTTGATTTCATTGTAGAAGCTAATAGGCTGAGTAATTAGACCGGTAATAAGGCCTATTGTTCGTTCGAAGGAAGTACATTTTTTAATTTTTTTTTTCAAATACTAAATGATTTCCGCTGAGGTATAGGAGGACACCCAGGTGAGATAATTAATACAAAAGGAAACTGAAACGTTCATCTTCCAGGAAGGAAGTAAAACAAGAAAACTCCAAACTCCTATTACACTCTTCAAACTCTTCTAAACTTCAATTGAACGCTATTCTGATTGTAGTCAGGCAGCTCTGAGCACAAGACACAAGTCGCAAACAAAAATAAGTAGCAATCAAGTAGTTAAGGACACACCAATTACAACCAATCAGACTGTAGCACAGAAAATAGCAAACCTGTTTAAATTGTTTTCAAACTAGTTAACTTATAGAGGAAACTATAGGATTGTTAATCTATTCAGATCTTGAAACTGAAAATACAATCATTCTCTTATAGAGAAAACTATAGGATTGTTAATCTATTTAGATCTTGAAACTGAGAATACAATCATACTCGTACATTACTGGATTTAGGATTGAAAAATAATTTTGAGAAGGAAGAGAGGATTGAATGTAACTTCTTGATATTGTTAAAACCACTAATTTATTAAAACATTTCAAGATTCATGTCTCGCTTGTCACACTATTATCAATCTCTAGTAAAAATTAAAGCTCAAATATAGAACATCACAATAATATATATAGAATAGGTAAAGCTCTCCGATTGGCCATTAGCTGTTGACCAATAAAGGCTAAGTCCGACTGTCATTGGTCGAGACTAGACACGCCGGAGCATTCCAAATGTGGTCATAAGAACGGTTAGACAACAACAAATGGAAAGAAACTTAGTATCTATCGAAACCAGATAAATAATATGAGAAAAAATTGAAAAATTTATCTATTTGGAAAACTATGCATTGGGTTTTGTTAGTAACTAAGCTTATCTTAATTTGTTGTTGAATGATTCTCATGACCATATTTAGAATACTAGCGCCTGTCTAGTTTCGGCCAATGACAGTCGAGCTCATCCTTCATTGGTCGACAACTAGTGGCCAATCGTAGGGCTTCACTCCTACTATACATTCTGCTGCTCAATTTTTGAGCTTTCATTTAACTAGAGATTAATAATGGTGTAAAAACTGAAATAGTGTCTGAAATTGTTTTGATGAATTAATGGATTTGACAATATCAACATGTTTTCATTGAATATCTTCCACAAAACGCAATGTTAAAATAGTTTCAACAGATGCCTGTTAAAGAATGATATCAAGTATATTCTGACTTTTCTTCAGGTTTTTCGCAAGATTGAATTGAAAGTAGTATTCTCTAAATATTTCCTTTCAATATGCATAAATTATCCTATATTTTCTGGTCACTGTTCAGAAAAGTACAAGGGCTTTCTTTTCATTCACACATTCTTCTTATTTTCAATTCATCTTCCTCTTCTCTCTCCCTTCTACAATAATTGGACTATTATTCAATTTTACAATTATTGTTTACTGTACAATTATTCAAAGTTTTCCAAAACCAATTCTTAAATGCTGGAAATGTTTTCATGAAGATGTTTTTCTTTTGTCTATATTCTTTCTGGAATCTCGCTTGTACAGCAGGTACTATCATTTTCTGTTCCTTATAATTCAAAATATCAAGACACTACTTCGTTTTGATAATATTTCGTCAATGAAGTCTATCATATTACACGAAGGAGCCCACCTACAGCAACATTTTCAGATATCTAAAAGCTGAAGTACAAACCTATTTGGTTCCAAGCTCACAAAAATTGAATTGAAGCCTACTTACCAAAAATCAATCACCTAGAATTCTACAATAAAACCGCTGGAAGGCACATCACTAAATTCAATTCCTATTTCGTTCATTCCTTTCTGTAAGCCAGCCTTCACACATAATGAATTGAGAATATCTTCAGTATATCAGATAACATTGAATCACAAAAGAGATTCAAGCACAATAGAAACAAGACTTGGAGGCGCACTTCACAGAATTCATCAATTATTCACAGGTTGAACATAGCCAAGGCAAGTGAGGTCTACAATATCTAGGTCACTGTACCAAACCGACGCACATATATTCCAACTAATCCTCCAAATTTAATTAGTTTCCTAACTACTCACTCTTGTAGTTACATTCATAAATAACTGACAACAACATTTCCTCAACACCTGAGACTCGGTTGAAATGATCTCTAGAGGATGTAAGGAATGTATATATAATAATAGTATATGACGTATAAACAACACCCTGAACTTACACGCTATATACCAATTCATTTTCAGATACCATTTCGCGTTGTTTTAATAAGCAGTATGTCAGTGACAGCAGTACATAAACATGAAAACAATAATTGCTTTTTTCCTTGAAACAACCTCCCCTTAACAACAAATCCCCCTTCCCTAAATCATGACTTGTACGTGAGCCCCAGCTTACCAAGTTCTAACTTATGCAAAGTTCACTCAACCAAACTATATATCTGAATTGCGATGCGAACGTGACGTGATGAGGTGGGGGAGGAGGAAGAGGAGGAGGATGAGGAGAGTGATTATGATGATGATAATGAGGACGAAGAGGAGGAGATCAAGGAGGAGGAAGAAGACTTTGAGCATGATGAGAAGGAGAAGGAAGAGCAGAAGAAGGAGAAAGATGAGGATAGCGATGAGGAGGAGTAGTAGGAAGGAAAGGAGAAGGAAGAGGGGGAGAAACATCCACCTCATTCAGGGAAAGAAAAATACGGTTCTTACATTCAAAATATTGTTATGTTATACGGTTCTGTTACTATTTTACATGGAAACACAATTTTCATACACTTTAATTATGTTGCAGGGAAACCTGAACGTGAGAAGTGAATTGTGACCTTTTTGAAGTAGTCGCCTGGTCTCGGGACACGATTTTGTATAAATATGTTGGAAACGTGTTTTAATTCTAGTTTCAGTGACATAAAAGATTTGATATTTTAGTAGCGATTGATCTCTGGTGACATATAACGACTAAGTCAAAGCAAATATGATGTGGAAATGAAGTCGTGACTAATCCTGACATTAGAATTATTTCAATCACACAAAAATTATTTCAAAGTTCAGATTTAATCGACCAGGATTTTCTAGTCAATTTAAATAGTTATCCAGCAAGAGGCTCAGACCATATACAGGCTGAATCTCGAAATAATAACAGTATTATGAAATACGTAATATAATTATAATAATAATATTCGTATGGCTTTTATTGGTGGGGAGTCCCTGACGGAAGTGCCACCTCGCCCGATATATCATTTGAGCCGTCAATGGGCCTTACGACTGTCATACTTCAGCCGGGACCGACAATTAACGTGCCCATCCGATAAATGGAAATATAAACGTAATATATGACAGGACAAAACTGATTTACATCAGGATGTGAACAAATCGCCATTGATTCTTCGAATTGAAATACTAAGATTACAGACCTCAATACAAGAATATTTTAACCAATCAATTTCTAATATTATTTATTTATTTACAATGCAAATGACACTAATGTAATAACATTGACAGATTAATATTCAATGAGATTAAGGCATGAAGCTCGAAGTCCAAACCTACTAGGCTAACCCCAAGTAAGAGCCTTACATAAAATGCTGCACATTTTAAGTTTAAACAGTTTTTGATGTTGTCGGGTATTTACCGGTGAATGCCATAATTTTTGTCATCTCTAAGGAATTCTGAAATTATAAGCCTTGCATATTTTATTCAGGATATGAACTGACTTTTATAGACTGCCTTCATTTAGAAAAATCTGGTTTGGCGCACCCACACAACTTTCCTTGTCGTTATGAAAATTTATCACCTGACGCTAGTGTACACGCGCATCTCAAGTCTACTATTCTAAGATCTGCCAGCTGGTGACAGGACAATAACGCTGGAGACACACGAAGTCTGCTATCTCTTCATAAAGAATGATTTAATAGAATCAACAGTTGCCAACAGTTTGCATTATTGAATAAACCCATTTTCTCGAACTTCGAGCTTATTTCCAATTTTAGTTGAAAATGTCACTGAACATTAATTGTAGCGATTTTTATGCTCAATCTTTACCATTTGAAATTTTTTGTTTAAATTGTATCTGAAGCCTGATATTTGGGAATCTGAAATCACACTTTGCATTGATGGGGCGGAGCTTCTGAAATTTGTACAGATATGGGACTTGTGGCAGTTGATAGAGCTTATCAATGACTATTTTAGGTATAAATTTGATCGAAATCGTTGGAGCCTTTTTGGAGAAAATCGCGAAAAACCCTGTTTTTGACAACATTTTAGCCGCCATCTTGAATTGGATTTGTTCGAAATTGTTCGTGTCGGATCCTTATTGGGGAAGGACCTTAAGTTCCAAATTTCAAGTCATTCCGTTAATTGGGAGATGAGATATCGTGTACACAGACGCACATACACTCATACACACACACACACACACACACACACACACACACACACACACACA
Source organism: Nilaparvata lugens (assembly GCF_014356525.2). Lineage (NCBI taxonomy): Eukaryota > Metazoa > Arthropoda > Insecta > Hemiptera > Delphacidae > Nilaparvata > Nilaparvata lugens. Next base: position 1,740,796 of record NC_052509.1, read on the forward strand.
CACACACACACACACACACACACACACACATACAGACCAATACCCAAAGACCACTTTTTTGGACTCAGGGGACCTTGAAACGTATAGAAATTTAGAAATTGGGGTAACTTAATTTTTTTCGGAAAGCTATACTTTCCTTACCTATGGTAATAGGGCAAGGAAAGTAAAATATGGCATTCACCGGTAAATACCCGACAAGATCAAAAATAGTTATTGACAACATAGTATTGGAGCAAGTTTCACAATACTGCTACCTTGGTTGTGATATCAGTTTCAAGGACGAATTGGATATTGATAAGAAAATATGTAAATTACAATCAATATGTGGCAACATCAGCAGAAACCTAAACAAGAAAGCGAGGAAAGAAACACTCATGAAGTTCTATAGAGTTCTATAGGCTGCCCCTGTTCTTCTATACGGAAGTGAATCATGGGTCACAACAGAACGTCTAGAGAGCAGGGTGCAGGCAGCAGAAATGAGATTCCTTCGCAGGGCAAAGGGCTGTGACCGCCGGGACCACATAAGAAACGAGGATATACAAGAACTGGGTGCTTTCAGCATGAACGAGAAGGTAATATCATATCGCAATTAATGGAGAGAGAAAACAGAATGCCGGCAGAAAGGATTCTCTTGAAGATTCTGAACTACCACCCGAGAGGGGAAAGATATATAGGTAGACCTAGAAAAACATGGCAATGGAATACATAATAATATGTAATAGCTGCTAAAAAATTTCAGTTTCATTATAGATTTACTGTATAATGTGAAAAAAACATTTCAATTTTAGATTTACTGTGTGCTGTAATAGATTTGATCTATACTGTTGTGAGTCGGAACAGGCAAGAGCCGCCTAAACCTTGAATGAAAGAAGAAGAAGAAGAAGAAGAAGAAGAAGAAGAAGAAGAAGAAGAAGGAGAAGAAGAAGAAGAAGAAGAAGAAGAACTGTTTAAACTAAAAGGTATTTGGATTAGGGTTGAGCTTTCCCTGTGCCCCAACTTGCACAGCCTTAACTTGAAACTATTTCAACAAGTTGGAACATTCAATTCTATTTGAATAATTTATGTTTCTCCAATGTTTACCTAAAAGATTTTCATTCACAAACCAGCTCCTGAATATGTTTGGAAGAACGTATGTCACACCAGTAACCAGAGATCAAACTGTGATCGCCGTTCGCGTACCCCGACGTATTGTAGCAAAGTAGAATAGGCAAAGCGTGTCGGGCGCCCCCAAGTTATTACGACTTCCTGTCAAGACAGCTTTTAACAGCGGTGAATAATTAACAAGGGGCTCGATTCTAATCGATTTTCAAAGAAGCAGAGCGTGGGTATTATGGGTCGATAGAGTGGCCCCAACATCCCCATATAGCACCATGCTCTACGATGCGTGACAGTCTCCTTTAGAGAGATTCACTTTATGCTGTCAGCATTGATTCAATTGGTAAGCATTGATGTTAGTCTTGAAGAATAGTGGCGGACTAAGTGAATAGTACTGTTAGTAAGTGTAGAGGCTACTAAAAGTCTATAAAATGAGTCCATACTTTTAAGTTTTATGTCTTGGACGGAATACTCGTACACATAATACATACCGACAGAGAGGTATAGTTAGATAGAGGATCAAAGGGCTTGGAGTTCTGTAATTCACAATATTGTTTCAAATTCTCATTTGGCCAAACGAGAATAAAATAATTCTTATTTAGTTAAAAAATAATCAAAATCAATTTATTTTCCATTTTTACAATATATACAGTACAGAGCATGAAATTACCAGTCACTGAAACAATTACCATATAACTAAAAAATCACAATGATACCCTGAAGAACATTACAAAAAATTAAATATACATGGAACATAATCCCAAAGGTTACAAAAACCTGTTTGGGCAGAAAAAAACTACTTAAAATAAAAAAGAAGTGTTACAGTTTACAAAGCAAATTGAGAAAGAGTAAAAAAAAAACTAAAAAGACAAGAAAAAAGGAAAAAGAACTTCAGTATCAGTTAAAAATTATTAAAATACTAACAATATTACACTATAAACAATAACATTACAAACTAAAAAAAAAAAAATTTCGCGCTTACCAGTTGTAAAAGTGTACTACTGTGCAGGCCTGCAGTTCAAACAATATTTTCATAATTCCATATTACTATTTTGTCTTTAAAAACGTTTTTAGATAAAACACAATAAGAGTGGTTTCGGTATATTCATTTAAAATTAACAGTTATTTTAATATCATCTATTTCACTATCCATATTGAGAATGGATTTGAAAAGCGCTCCACAGTGAGTACTAGTTTTAATAACTAATATTCAAAGAAATTAGACTGTAGTGTCGTTGAAAATAGTTCAAAAACAGTTATTTTGAATTAACAGTTTATTTTAAGAAAAACTTGAAAATTGATTGAATATACCGAAAATAAAGTAAACTATTAGGCTAGTTAGTTATTTTTAACTAATAAATCAAGTAGCCCTAATAAAATACGTTATTAAAAACGTTTTTATTCATATTTTAACAATTAAAGAGATTTTTTTAAAGTTGTATAACAGTGCTTAAAGATCTTTAGAAATGTGTAATATATAGAAAGAGCTTTGTACTGTATTTGTTTTAATATATTTATTTTGTTGCCAAGTCTTGGTGCTAAGCCAAGACACTATTCAACACAAATTTCAATTTGTAGACTTTTTAGATTTTCTAGCCTTTCATCCCATTAGCAAAACAAGCCAACAAATTATATTGGAAACGCCCTAAATCGTGACACGTTACCAGACTCACTTTTTGAAAATTATAGTTTGCATTAAAATGATAAGCTGGCCTCACCAGAAGGGAAATGGATAGAATATTTCGAGGGAGAAATGAAAAATGAAAGGGCGATTTATGTGGGTGTGGCCCAAACAATATCCGGAGAATTGTAAGCGAAAGTAGTGGGCATTAGCCTAGTGCAGTGCAGCCGCTGAATGGAGAAAACTGAAATAGAGTAACTGCACTATAAAAGACCACTTTTACATTAATCGAATAAGAAAAACCCGGTTAGCAGGATGCCGACTCGCTATGGGGCATGCTTATGATAATGATATTAGAACTATGAAGAGGTTGGAAGAGCAAGAGGTGAGAAGAAGATGAAAATGAAGAAGATGAAGATAAAGAATATGACGAAGAAGAAGAAGAAGATGATGAAGAAGGAGAAGAAAGAAGTAGAAGAGATGGGGAGAAGGAGATGAGGTGTGGAGAAAAAGGAGAGTTGGGAGAAGTGTGAAATGAAGTGCAACACAAGTGGAAGTAGAGGGAGACGAAAAAATAAGGAAGAGTATGAATGGAAAAAGGGTATAAGAGAAGATAATAAGGAAACCCAAGGTGTAGTAGGAAACTGGAGAGGAGAAAAAAGATGCTGGAAGAGCAAAAGGTGAGTAGTAAGAGGAGGAGGAGGAGGAGGAGGAGGAGGAGAAGAAGGAGGAGGAGGAAGAGAAGGAGAAGGAGAAGGAGAAGGAGGAGGAGGAGGAGAAGAAGAGAAGAAGAAGAAGAAGAAGAAGAGGAAGAAGAAGAAGAAGAAGAAGAAGAAGAAGAGGAATATGGAGGAGAAGATGAAGAAGAAAGAGAAGAAAAAAGAAGAAATAAAGAGATTGGGAGAAGATGAAGAGGTGTGGAGAAGAAGGAGAGTTGGAAGAAGTGCAAAACGTAGTGCAACAAGAAGAAGTAGAAGAGGCGAAGAAGATAAAGAAGGGTATAGAAGGAAAAGCGGTAAGAGAAAATAAAAAGAAAACTTAAGGTGAAGAAGGAAACTAGAGTTGAAAAGGGACAGAGCTGTGGTTAGAGTTTGAAAGCGAAAAGGAAAGAGAGAATAGAACATGGAGAAGTGCTCTATGAAGAAGAACAAAAGAGAATAATAATATACAAAAAGTGGAGGATAAGGAAAAAGAGGAAACAAGAAGAGAAATATTTGATCTTGAGAGATCGCAGAGGGAGTCCACCTGCGAAAAATCCACAAGAGAAGAAAATAAACGAAGAAGATAAAAGAAAACAAAAGAGCAAAAAGAAAAAACAACAATCTGAAAAAGCCAAAGCACCCATTCCTTGAACTGTACTAACATGACTTTCACTAGCTGATGAAAAATTGTTACCTCTTCACGGTCCTTTGAGTTTGAGGTAAAACACATAACTGAAATTACATTCTAAACGAGTATACTTGTTCGTAACTAAAAAATAATACCGTATCTTTCTATCGCAAAAACAGTGCCTTCTTTCCTCACATTATTATAGTACTGCAGAACTTTTTCGAATTCATCATTTATTTTAAGAAGAAATGAGAAAGACTTCAGTCTCGATGCTACAGTGCAGAAGAGAGAGATCTATAGTGAGATTCACTTTAAACTGCCAGCATTGCTTGATGGAATGAAAGTAAAGGCACAAACTAAAAGGGATACTCTTTTCTTCTCTGAGCTGCAGCAGAGAAAACTTCTGTAATGCTGTATTCTGTGGCTGTAGGTAATAGACTTTTTAATTTAAAAATTTCCGACGACGTTCATTTTGTATCTATGGTTATAAATTTTCATCCTGAAGTTGTCTCATTTTTCCAATTTGAACAATTTAGCTCAACTCATTTCAACAACTAGGAGAACCCAATCACCAGAGGAAATAAGTAATATTTACTTTATGGGAGGAAATAAATTCATGAAAGATTGGTAGAGTGTCAACAATTTTATTACGACAAATCCCTGAAACAAGTTGCAAACTTTTCAGCTATTTCAAGTCTGGAGCATGGAAAGAGTTGATAAGATGATTACAGTATATTATTATAGTTGAAATAAAATGTAATTGATCTTATACAATGAATTGATATTGTTGAAATAAAAAATGTTGATATTGTAAAAAATATAATTTATTTAGTGGTTGACTGATAAGAATATGGACGTCATCATACAAATAATGTGAGAACCTAATATATTATAGTAATCAAAAATAAACAACATGTTAAAACAACAGCTGTTGTAGCTATAGTGCAAGTGATATTTTCGAGCTCAAAATTTAAGTGATTTTATTCTATATTTTGTGGATATTTGAAGTTTGGTTTTTGTTTTAACGGAAGTTTCATTATCAATTTATCTAAATTTGAAATTCTTTGTTTTATTCTGATTCATAGTTTCAGATTGAAGATTTGGTGTTGAAATTGAAGTGAACATAACCTACATAATATTTGGACGATTTGTGACAAAATCAGGAAATTGAAGAAGTTTTGGGCAATAGCCTGTTTTTTCTTTTTCGACTATTGTATTGTTCGCTCTATCTAATAAAATAAATAAATATGGCCCGAATAGCTTATAAGGCTAATATCAAATTTGAGGCATCTTTGTGAATAGTTCAGTAATTACTGAGGGATTTCAACCATAATATGAAAACTATTCTCATACCCTGATAACACTCTGCCCTCTGAGGCCTGAATGCAGAAACTCGGTTTGAACGGAGAAATGTCAGCTGTTCGTTTAAAACACCCCGTATGAAACACATTATAATAAATGCAACCATATTCACAAGTAGGCCCAAACATGTTTTAGCGTTAAACGTAGTATTAGCATATGACCCTGAGCTAAGCTCTGGCACTCAAGTGTTGTTACTAACATAGGGTGCGTAATTTCTGTGATAATAGAGATAGTTATTTGTGCAACTAGTGCGCAAAGTGACAGTTTGCTGCACCGAAAGAAACGTTTACGCCCGAGCCGTAGGCGAGGGCGGAATGGTTTCTTGAGTGCAGCAGAGGAACTTCGCGCACGTATTTCACATTAAGTTTTTCCTACAGTACCATTGAATATGAAAAGTGGGTAATTATGGGTAAAATTGCCTGAAATCCATCAAATGTTTTTCTGTGTAATTTTATTATTGATAAAAACCTTAATTTATTGTCAAATTGAATAAAAATGTTGTCCTTGGTTATAATATCTAATACTAATAATTAGCGCGTTGTGCTTCGTTGCACCTCTGCTCACTATAGCAGCCACAGCAGTCACTGTTACCAACTTAATTTTGATTTTGCTGCACTGTTGCTTCCATATAACCTACTAAGTATTTTGCGTTGCCATGTTGCAAATCTGGAGTGCAGAAAAATTTTTCCCGCACTAGAGCGGAAAAGTGATTCTTTGCGTTCTGTAGTCAGTGCAGCAATGGCCACTTTTCAACGTAACTGTAGGAAAAAGTAATTTCAATATATGGAGTTCCATTATCGCCTGATAACCACTGTAATTACCCTTGATTGCCAAATCTCGTGAGAGATACTTGCTTCCAATATTGTCTCTTATTGGTCGCGCCAGTTGCTAATAATGTTGCTCATTTTCGAAACAGCATGAGATTATCAACAATTATTGCAGAATTCAAACCAATTCCTAATAATAATTTAGAATGAAAGGAGTTTGCGCACAATTGCCGATCTGGATTTAACGAATGTGATAGATAAAGAGAATCATTCAAGTTTAGGACTTGTTTCTGAAAATCATGAAACTTTATAGATAAAAATCCACTACCAATGTGAAAAATAGCCGCATTCAGACTGGCTCATCAATTATCCAAATTCCGGAGAGAAATAGTTTTGGATTTTCTGTTGTTTCTCCCTCAATCATTTTGTTAATGTGTAAATGAAATTTAAAAAAATGAAATAAATGAAAAATGTTACAATTGGAAATGTAATTTTATATAAAAATGGTACCATAGAGAAACAATAGCGTAAGTAGATATCCCATGGTATAGGGAATTTATGTCGCAACTTTTACTGTTATCTCAAGCCGATTACTGTCGATTATTGTCAATTTTTAATGTTTTGTTGGGGTGATAGTGTATGAACGGCAGAATTTGAGAGACTACCAGCGTCACACAGCTGCATAGGTAAGAACTACGTGAACTGTCGGCTTGGGATAACAGTAAAAGTTGCGACATAAATTCCCTATACCATGGGATATCTACTTATGCTATCGTTTCTCTATGATGGTACTTATAATTTAATCAATATAGATAGAATACTTGGAATACTGTAATACTGCTTCACAGTATTATTCATGCATATAATAACGACTACTGCAAACAATAGGCTACATAGTACAGAAAAAGAATAAGAGAAGATAAATTGCATGATACGTAGAAAATAGCCCACAGTTTTCATAATCATAAATATGGGGGAAATTTGTAGTTTTTAATTATCTCGAGTGTGGGACCTAAAATATAATCAAATTACTATAATTTACAATAAGCCTCACTTCCAAACATTATTAGTCTGTTATTAGGACTAATATAAGTATAAGGACTAAAGGGAGTAGAAAACTCGCTAAAAGATATAGAATCAAGACAAATAGATTTTTTCAACTTCTATACTACTTACTATAGTGAGCAGGAATAACTAGTTTCGAAGAAATTACCTGAAACAGAAGAGAAAAGATTTTATTAAAAAAAGGATGTAATAGCCAGGGAAACATAAAATATATTCAAAGCAATGGATAAATCTTAGTTGTTGGTCTATACAAAAATGAGAAACTCTCATTAAGATATTATTTTCTTTAATGATGAAGAGGACTGGATAAATATTTATTTTGACACAACATCGTTACATCCATCACACGAGTTTCAGATGGAATGATTAATTTCCAATGGACGAGCAGAAAATTACCCAAAAATTAAAACTAGTATAACGGATCTGACAAACAAAATAAGATACAGATAAGAAGTATCAGTGTATCAATAATAGCCTACACAGATCCTAATGTACATACTTCATAATGGACATAGTTAACGGAAACAAATAGCCTACTTTATGAGTCATAACTATGCTAATGTTGAGTGTGGCCCCTTGGAACCTTCAAGGGGTGATAGAAAAAATCATTCATGAATTAGGGGAGAAATAGCGGAAACAGTAGGCACATGGGCAAAAAAGGTTCGCCCACTGAAAAATGTTTCCCACAGAAAATTAACAAGGAGTAGACTCCACAAAAACTCATCTGAGATTTCCAAAATGTAGGTTGAGAAACTGACTTAACCTTCGGTGGGAAACAAAAAGTTGAAAAAAAACCACCACGGATGTAACCAACTAGTAAGAGAACAGGACTGAAATTGGAAACTTTTTTTTGTTTTCTTCAAATAAAGTATCATTCTCAACATAAATCTTCCACTGGGAAAGATGTATCAACTATAACAAATCCGTTACCATTTCCGATCTTTAGAATGGAGTAATGTGACTTCATTAGTAGTGTTACAAAATGTCAAAGGATCTGGGATTGTGACACACCACTTTTGGAAAAAACTGTCAGCAATAGATCAGCTCACATCGGAAGTAAGGATTAGTTTCTTTCCACTAAGGGTTTTTGGTAGAAAATTGGGTCTTGAGTGACAAAATGACAAAAAATGCAGACTGAGTTCCAAAGGATGGCTATTAGTTTTTTCCCACAGTGCTTTATTTGGGAGTTCAAAGATTAGGGATTTTTTAAGTTTGAAATATAAAAAAATATAAATTAGTCTAATAATCTAAAGGTTATGGAGAATTTGAAAGGGATATTATAGTTTAGGGAAATTGGGGATTGGAGATATTAGTTTAGATCTAGTTTTTATTAGGGATATTAGTTTCTCCCCATAGAGCTCTCATTAGGGAGTTCAAAGATTAGGGAATTTTTCAAGTTTAAAATATAAAACATATAAATTGGACCAATAATATTGAACGAAAAGAGGAATATTCCACACTGCTCGAAAATTGATGGATTTCTGTAAAAATGAATTTCCCAACGGAACTGAGTGATTGTACCAGAGATACTTTGGGTACGTGTTCTAAATTTCCAGACTCAATTATAATAGCAATACAACTTACTTCACTACAGGGAATTAATTTTTCCCCATAACGGGGAAAAACCAATCTGGCCGTGAATTGTCTCGAGACAGTAGAACAGCATTTCCAAGTACTTTTTTGAGCAGTCTAAATAACAAGTACCGTTAAAAGGCAATTTGAATATAATGAACATTTCGTAGAGTAATTCGTTTTTATAATTAGTTTGAGTGTGAATTGCAACCGCAATCACTGTGAAAGGAGGAATTAAATTACACTGGAGATTGATTTGATGAGTTTCCAAAGCAAAGGTGGTTTGGGTTTTAATTGGATTTTCAATTGAGAAAAAAGTTCGGTTTTAATAAAACTAAAAAAAGGTTCGACCTTCTAGTTTTTGAAAAAGTGATACGTGAAAAGAATCGATCGAAGATATCCTTAAAATCTTGATGATAAAATACCAAAAAATAGATTCAAATTAGTTCTCAAGCACAACTATTAATACAGTTCATCTATTAACAATTCCCAACTAATAACCAGTGTGTTATTCCACTTTCATAAAGTAATTCAAGATAGAGTTCATTTCCTCCAAGATATTCATTAGAAACAAGATTATAACCTTCAAGGGCAAAACTTATTTATAAGCATGCAATTCTTTGATTTAACGACAGTGTGACATGGAAATAGAAAATAAAAAAAACCTACAAGAGTACGATCCTATATTACACCATATCCACATCAGAGTCCATATCTACATAACCAATTCACAACTTTCCTTATTTGAAAGAGCGATATTGGGACAAAGCATAAACTTCTTTTTTCTATTATTTCTTATCCTATTTTCCTCTCCCATTCCTCTTGTCTGTCAAAAGAAGAAATAAATTAGATAATACGAAATCTTCTGTCACAGCCGAAAACCAATACCATATATTAGCAAAAGAAATAGCTGGAGACAATACTGTATTTGACAAACGGTACCCTCTAAATGAATAATTTATAAATCGTTCACAAAAATGTCTCCAACAGCTTTCACCATCAGATAAAGATGGCTAGTACGAAATTCAGCTTTTTGTAATAAATTTCCGAGCATTGCACACATCGTTCCAAGATAACAATGTGGTGAAATTGACATATGGACTCCATAAATTACAGTGCTACAACGATAAAATACGAGCTGTGTATATTTATATACACGATAGATATACGAAATCCCGCATATGGTTATGAAAGAAGAAATTCTGCCAAAACTAGTGGTGAGGCGGAGACAAAACTGAATGCAAAATTTGTTCAGCCAATTAAATTATCCACTGGAATATATTCACCACGTAACTGGTATCCATTTAAAACAACGAAAAGTCAAATAGAAATGAGCTGCGGTTGAAGAAAAACAGGATAATTATTATTCAATCTTTAGCACATTTGCATAGATGCATTTTCTATAATTTATCTTGAATGATTCATATTGAATTTTCAACAAATATTGATACGAATAGACGCACTATCGTGAGGTCGACATTATAATGGCAGTGTACGATTGACAATACTGTTGCTGTCCTTTTCTATCATACAACAAAACAGATAGCACTATCTCTCTCGCTTTGCAATGTTGTGTCTATTTGCCAGAATATTTTATATTTACTTTTGACAGTGACTGTACAAAACTGAACAAACCATATTTTCAGCCGCCATTTTTTTCTTCATCCTATCAAAATACTTGAGTACAGAAGTCGTATAATTGATTTAAAATGTATTTTTGAAACAATGAAATAATTTTTAAACATTATCTTATGAGAAACACAAAATTAAAATACCTGAAATGTAATTTTAAAAGTTAATAACTAACCATCCTACTATCCTAGACTTCATCCATGCTTAAGTTAGCCTACCTACTCGTACCGGTATAAATAATATTGAAAAGTTATTTCAGAATTAATCCATTGAAATTACTTATTTTTAAAAGGAAATTGGAATAGAATACCAACCAAATAACTCAATTTCAGTGTTTTTGAAATTCAGATTGTTGTATCATAGCTTTCTAAATTATCCGCCATTTCAGGTTTGTATAAAAATAAAAATCTGATCTCAGTCATGAAAGCAAATTTTTGAATCAAATTATGAAAAAATATTTTTTCTTGATTAATTTGACATTAAATTGATTATTTTATCACGGAAATGATAATTATTATTAGATAAAATTTAATGGGATGAATTGAGTAACAGCTGTGTACAGTCAGTGGCAAAATGGAGAGACTTGGCAACGTTTTTTCTATCTTTCTTCACTCCCATTATAACGTGGACCTCACTATAGTTGGTACATTGATCAAAGCTTCTAAATTCAATTATAAATTTTGATCCAACTATTACCATCAGAATCTTAACAAGAGAACAATGAAAGTTTTTCACACAAGTAACAACTACGGTAATAGTATTTTGAGTAACAAGGAAGTTAAAGCTGATTAACCCTATGATATTTTATGCGCAAAACGAAGTTGAGGCAGAATTATCGTAGGAACACAGTAAAGTCGTTACCATACATGTACAATATTTTTGTCATTCTAATCTGAGAATTATCAATTGAACAAAATTTAAGTGGAATGGACGAAGAACATTGAAAAGAAGCAAAAAGGAAGAAGTATAGAAGAAGCTTGAAAGAGGAAATACATTATTATTAGAAAGCCATACAACGCTAATGATGGAAATGAAGGAGAATCAGGAGTTGAAGAAAAATTTGATGGAGAAATAAACGAAGAAGAGAAGGTATAGGATGATAACTAGGAGAAGAAAGAGGAGGAGAAAACTATTATGATAAGCGAGAAGATAAGATAAGAGAAGAGGAAGAAAGGAAGACAAGCAGAAGAGAGGAAGCTTAGAAGAAGAAGAGAAGAAGAAGAGAAGAAGAAGAAGAAGAAGAAGAAGAAGAAGAAGAAGAGAAGAAGAAGAAGAAGAAGAAGAAGAAGAAGAAGAAGAAGAAGAGAAGAAGAAGAAGAAGAAGAAGAAGAAGAAGAAGAAGAAGAAGAAAGAGAAGAAGAAGGAGAAGAAGAACAAGAAGAGGAAGAAGAAGTAGAAGAAAAGAAGAAGAAGAAAAAAAGAAGAAGATGGAGGAGATTATGAAGAAGAAGAAGAAAAAGAAGAAGAAGAAGAAGAAAAGCAGAGGCCTACTGATTGACTGGTGACCGTGACATCATGAAGTTGAGGTGGAATTCAAGGTTATTGTACCGTTCTCCCAATTCTACCATGCAACGATGTGACCAAACATCCAAACAACTGTATCACTTCGACTTGATAGTTTTTTTAGAATGAAAAAAAAAATTAAAAAAACTATAAAATCAATAAAAATTGGCTAAACTCATAAGGTTATAAAGGCACTTATACTTAATCAAACCACACTAATAATATAACGTATGTATAGCATGGAAATAAATTTCACGAAAACAACTGTATCACTTCGACTTGATGGTTTCTTTAGGATGGGAGAAGAAAAATTGAAAAATTATACAACCGAAAAAATTTGTTAAACTCGAAAGGTTATAAAGGCACTTATACTTAATCAAACCACACTAATAACGTAAAATACGAGCGTAATATAACGTAAATATACGAGCATGAAAATGAATTTCATTGAAACAATTTCTCAACCAATGTTAAGCTAGTTGAAATCATGTTCTGTGGGAAAATTGATACTCAACATGCTAATTGTAGTACTTTCTACGAGTTGATTTTGACCTTCTGACCTGGGAAAGGATAATTAGCTTGGAATGACATCATATAAAATAGGATTTTAGCTAAGGCCACGATCAAGATGGCACTGCACATATCCATGTGCACAATCCATACAAATTAAATCCCAGCAGAAGATAACAATATCTATACACGTTAGAAGCTCTGTACAACAGTGAATTTCCTAAAAAATCTCAACAACATTCACGCAGTATGAGGAAGAACAAAGAAATGAAAGTCTGTCAGGAAAGACAATTTCACTTGGATTTGCATGTTTTATGAGGTGTGACATAGGTGCTTTAGCGGTTCAAAAGAATTCTTTTGATCAGTAATATTGAAAGGCATTCGAAAATATCTTACTTTCTAAATCTCTGTAATCGAAATTTCGTAGTAAACTGACTGCAGAGCCACATTTATAAACAAATCATTTTTTATTCAAGTAGTTGGGTTTTCAAATATTGGGTGTTCTTCGCTAAGTTATATTCGTGAAAATTAATTATATTTTATCCAAATATTCAAAGTTCAGTATTGAGAGTTTTAACCTAAGCAAAGTTTGGTTGACTAGCAATTAGAAATCATTTATTAAAATAGATTGGTTCATGTCGTTATTGGTTAACAGGCAACAAAGACGTGATTCGTTAAATTCGCTCTAAATAACATGGTATCATACCATGGTAAATACATAGTAAATTCGCTCCAAGTTTTTATAAAATAGAATTATAGTACCCTTAAAAATAAATAAAATAATAATACAAATTGTAACGTAACTTTATCATTTATTCATTTTATTTTTTATAACTTTATTTTCGTGATTTGGAGGTTTTCCCATAGCCTCCAGTGTGTTCTCTGATCTCGAGGTTGGTTCTCCGATACAATTAGCCGTATTGGCTGAGAATTTTTCAGAATTTTTGTTTTTTGCAGCTTTAATATGATAAGATTTTAAATGGTAATATAATTATATTTTATAAATACAAGAAAGTAGCCCTGAATTCATACATTTTAAAAATATAGAACTACCAAGAATTGTAAACCAATTAAAATATTTATCGCTCCAAGTTATTAAAAATAAATGAGTAGTTGACAATCTCTAATTAGATTTATTCTCACCATCATAAAAAGTTTAATTTTCATGTACTGTATTCCAATAATATGAAGAAGCATGAATAATGAGCAGATAGAACTCAGAACTACGGTAATAAATTTTCATAAGGAATCCAACCATAGCCATACATTAATTATAAGGAAATTCCTGTCAATGAACTAATATCCATGTAATGAAACAAGTAGTCTCACACGAAAAAGCTCTTAATAGCAGGAGGACTTAACCTGGATAGTTAAAGTACCTAACCGACCCTAATTCATATCAAACCATTAGCTCCGTCGATTATATGTTGACTTTTTGTTTCATCTGAGTAAATGTCAAGAGTTTACTAATAATTTGTAACAGTATCAAAACTTGACCTCAAATGATATTAAAATTGAATTAAGGGAGGAATTCAAGCTGCAACCGGTACTTTACGGGTCATGTCTTTTAGAAGGAATCTAAATTCTTCAGAGTATAATTTGTGTACCACTTAGCATCTATTTTGGGATGTTCATCATCTTCTAGGTTGAATGGTTTCTTCAAGGGACATTATGCAGTGTAACAAATACAAATCTTATGATAAATGTATTTTTGTTAGAATTAATAGTGTTTTGGTACCACTGTAATTGAAACTAAAGTCACTAAAACCAGCACTCATTTTAGAATTTATTATTTTTAGTAAAATCTCTGACCGTGGAGAAAACCTAAGAATACTCCTTGTACCATTAATCTCTCAAATTTAGATAAGATTTTAAAAGTCCGAAATAGGGTTATGATTAAAATTTTCTGAAATTTAGTCATTTTCAATCAAAAACAACAGAAAATGAAAATTTTAAATTTTAATGGTTCGAAAAGTGGGTTAATAATTACAGTTGGTACTATGTTTTGTTTGTGGTGAATCATGACCATATCCATTAAACTGGATTAACTAGAAATATAAAGAAAATAAAAATCTCAGTACCCTTTTTTTGAAATATTTTATCACAACATGTTTGATATCACTTGAAAATGGCATAAATGTCCGAAACATGTTGTGATAAAATATTTCAAAAAAAGGGTACTGAGATTTTTATTTTCTTTATATTTATATTACAAGTAGCCCTATACAGAAAAGAGATAGATTAACTAGGTTTTTCTCATAATATAGGGAGGGCAGCTTATTTTACGAACATTAAACCACTTCTCATAGAGTAAAAGGACAAATTGCGGATCTGTGATAGGAAACCAAGATTATTTGGTGCTCAAGTAGCACTAATTTCATCCAATTTCGATTATCTTCCTGATGGATCACAGGCTTTCAAAGCAGTGATTCAACTCCACCAATCGAGGTAACAAATATTTGTAACAATCAGTAATTGCTGTGTCGAGTTCACGGATCAAGAGATGAGCGAAAAATAGAAGAAAAGAGAGAAAAAAGAAATGACGAGAGGTGAAGTAATGGAAATAGAAGAGTGGAGAGGGGAAGAGAAGGAAATAGAAGAGAGGAGAGGAGAAAGAAATAGAAGAGAGAAGAGAAGGAAATGAAAGAGAGGAGAGAAGAGAAATAAATAGAAGAGAGGAGAAGAGAAGGAAATAAAACAGAGGAGAGGAGAAGAGAAAGAAATAGCAGAAGAGGAGAAGAGAAGGTAAGAGACGAGAGGAGTGGGGAGAAGAGTAGGAAATAAAAAGGAGGAGAGGAGAAGAGAGAGGAATAGAAGAGAAAGAAATAGAAGAGAGAGGAGAAGAGAAGGGAATAGAAGAGAGGAGAGAAGAGAAATAAGTTAGAAGAAGAGGAGAAGAGAAGGAAATAAAAGAGAGGAGAGGAGAAGAGAAGGAAATACAAGAGAGGAGAAGAGGAGACAGGAAAAGAGAAGGAAATGGGAGAAAGGTGATGAGTGGAGAAGAGAAGGAGATAGAAGAGAGAAAAGGAGGGGAGAAAAGAAGTGAAGGGAGGGGGGAAGAAGAGAAGGGAGGGGGAAAGAAGAGAAGAAGAAAGAGAAAGAAGAAGAGTGAACAGGAGAAGAGAAGAAGGAGAGAGAGAGGAGGATAGAGAAGAAATGAGAAGAGTTAACATGTGAAAGAGACCGGAAAAGTACACCAAGCAGCCTTTTCCTTCATCCGTGATAATCGAGACATTCGGTCTCATAGTCTACTGGTTCCACACTAACCTCAACCAAGGCCTCGCTATATTATACGCTCAAAATATAATAAACACAGGTATATATTGAAGCCTGTTCACGTTGTTTTAACGAGCAGCGCAGCGGAGCAGCGCAGTTCACGGCTGAATGCAGCCAGACATTGTACTGCATCTAGTCGTACTTCTTTTAGCTCTTGACCTAACACTGTTTTTCTTCTAGTTGCCACAAACTGCTTTTTGAGTTGGGTGTTGTTTGGACAGGCGCGAGGGCGTGACTTACAGCCGTAAGCAATAGCTACAGATATTGGTGGAGTACAAGAAATTGGAGAATCGATGACTTGGAAGTTTGGTGAAGTGGGGAGTAGGTATTGTCTCAAGTTCTGCAGCTATAGATTTCCACTTCAAATCATCAGCACTCTTTATGAATGACGCTTAAAAACTGTTGCCATGGAAAAAATCGTAATGTGAAATTTCCAGTTCAATATTATCATCAAAATTTTATATTTGTTTACTTTTTAAATGTGAATTTGTGTTTGAGAAAAGTTTTCTTGATTTCAAACTTTATAAAATAAAGAATCTGGTGTGGCGCACTCACACAACTTTCCTTGCCGTTATGAAAATTGATCAACTGACGCTAGTGTTCCCGCACATATCAAATATACTATTGTAAGATCTGAGACAGCTGGTGACAGGACAATAGCGCTGCAGACACTCGAAGTCTGCTATCTCTTCATAGTGAATGATTTCATAGAATCAACAGTTGCCAACAGTTTGCAATTGAATAATCTCATTTTCTCGCATTTCGAGCTTATTTTCAATTTTAGGTGGAAATGTTACTGAACATAAATTGAAGAGATTTTCATGCTGAATCTTTTCCACTCGAAATTTGTTGTTTGAATTGTATTTGAAGACTAATAATTGAGAATCTAAAATCAAACTTTGCATAGATGGGGCGGTGCTCCTGAAATTTTTACAGATATGGGACTTGTGACAGTTGATAGAGCTTATCGATGACTATTTTAGGTATGAATTTGATCAAAATCGATGGAGCCTTTTTGGAGAAAATCGCGAAAAACCCTGTTTTTGACAACATTTTAGCCGCCATCTTGAATTGGATTTGTTCGAAATTGTTCGTGTCGGATCCTTATTGGAGAAGGACCTTAAGTTCCAAATTTCAAGTCATTCCGTTAATTGGGAGATGAGATATCGTGTACACAGACGCACATACACTCATACACACTCATACACACACACACACACACACACACACACACACCACACACACACACATACAGCCCAATACCCAAAAACCAAATTTTTGGACTCAGGGGACCTTGAAACGTATAGAAATTTAGAAATTGGGGTACCTTAATTTTTTTCGGAAAGCAATACTTTCCTTACCTATGGTAATAGGGCAAGGAAAGTAAAAACTGTTTCCATGGAAAAAATCGTAATGTAAAATTTTCAGTTCAATATTATCATCAACATTTTATATTCGTTTAATTTTCAAATGTGAATTTGTGTTTGAAAATAGTTTTCTTGATTTTAAACTTTATAAAATAAAAACTCAGGAAGAGCAAATTTTTAGTGAGAAGACATGAAGAACCGAATATGAATAGGAAATGACATTGGCTAATAGACAAACGGCAAGACAGAACATCCAAAAGGATCTCTCTACCAATAAGAGGCATATGAAAAAATAGAATAACATCAATACTTTCATTGAACTATCGCTGACAGTTTGAAGTCAATCACACTATAGTGGGGTCCACGTTATAATGTCAGTGGAAGAAGATAGGATAACAGTATAGCCGATTCTCTGCTTAGCCACTGCCTTCCACAGAGGATAGCTAATGTGATATCAACTGTTCATTGTTGTTTGAAATAAACAATTATATTTTATTCTACAATCAATTTTTTTAATGATTAACTAATACATATTTATTATTGAGATTGAATATTCTGTTCATCAATTACATATCTGAATTGTTAAAAATCGATCTGGCAACGTTGCGGAGCTAGAAAAGAATAGCACTATCTGCTTAATCGAATGATAGACAAGGATGGCAACACCAATGTTAATGGAATACTGCCATTATAACGTGGACTTCACTATAGTCAGTCAGTTTTCTTTCGGGATGGGGTTTTACAACAATCTTCAACAACCCCAACCTAGCCTCACACCACACCTCTGTTTTAAAGTGGGCTAAGCGAACCTAACTCAACTGGCTAGAAACTGACCGAATTAATGTTAAAAAACATCTTAAGGTGCTTACAGATAACTAATGTCAAGCTTTATATATCTACAGACATGATCAGCTGATTAAAAGTGAATTGCTCGTGTTCGCGGCGCGTAAATCTGTACGCACCTTTAGAAATCTATATATATATATATATATATAAAAGCGAAATGGCACTCACTCACTGACTGACTCACTCACTCGCAGAACTAAAAATCTACCGGACCAAAAACGTTCAAATTTGGTAGGTATGTTCAGTTGTCCCTTTAGAGGCGCACTAAGAAATCTTTTGGCAATATTTTAACTCTAAGGGTGGTTTTTAAGGGTTTAAAGTTCGTCTTTTAGCATGTATGTTCTTCTTATTCTCTTAATTTATAATTGAAAAATGTCCATACCATATGTTAATATAGAACTATAATCTAGAGAGAGTACCTCTTCGAAACAGTTGTTAACTGGTAACTAAATTAATAATTTTGTCAGGTTGGCATTAAGTTGAGTTGACTTTGTTAGGTTGGCACCAAGTTGAAGATTGAAATGCATTTATCGCGGAAAAATTGATTGGGCACTGCTACTTTAATCAGAGCTATTCCTGGGAATATTGTATTACCAGCCGTCAGGCTCGCTTCACTCGCCATATCCGTTTAGCCAGACGTTTAGTCTGGACCCCCGATTGGATCGTCCTAACATATGATAAAAATGCTCAAATGAAAAACTGCTGATCTCATTCTTGGACGATCCAGTCGGATATGGCGAGCGAAGCGAGTGTGACGGCTAGTACATAATAAAAGCAATACAAATTTGACAACATTGAAGCCTTTGTAATCTTCACCTCTTGAAGTAATCTCAAGGGATCGGACCACTGGATAACAAAACCTGCTTTAAATAATAAATTCAGCTACGGCAACCCCTCAAATTTTTCGAAAAGAGTAGTTACAAAAATTTCCAACCGCCAAAAAAACCCCAAAACAATGGAAATATTTTCTAAAATGACAATCAAATATTACACAAAAATCTTGATGAATTCAAGTATTCTGTTCGAAAACGAATCTGCTTTTATCTGCAGCTGCACAGACTAAATATTTCCGTTCCCCCTAATTTGACTGGACATCTCTAACACTAAAAATGATCTATTGATCCTTTCTCAGTTCTTTCTAGAGAGGATTCTCATCTTCCACTAGGCATGACATAAAATGCACCACAGATCTACCATCATAATACATTCTGACTACACATTTCAACATAATAGAAAATCCAGATCTAGAGGATAGCACTTAACAACAAGTTACAAATTACATAACATGAAGCAGAAGCATCACGAACGTAAATCCAAATAAGCCTACAGACAGATTCTCTTCTAGAGAGGAGCACTATCTGTGGGATTACATTTGAGGAGTGAGCAGCTCTTGAAAGTAATCATCTCGAGAACCAAAACAAACTGTCTGTCACCGTGTCGTCGTGTAGACTCACATAAATTATTCAATCATCATAATCGTTCGTTGGCCTCACTGTTTACATTCTAACCTGGCGACATGTAGTGTCTGCGGAGAGACAAGAGAAAAGGCACCTGAGAGAGAGAGAGAGAGAGAGAGAGAGAGAGAGAGAGAGAGAGAGAGAGAGAGAGTGAGAGACAGACAGACAGACAGAGAGATGAGAATGAAAAAAGTCGAAAAGAAGCAGGGTTATACTGAAGTTATGGAGAGAGGAGAGAGAGAGAAAAAAATGCATGAATAGAATAGAAGAGAAATAACGGAGGGAATATTGAAGAAGTGGTAACTGGAAAAGCAAGTGAAGTTTAAAAGAGAGACGGGAAATTAGAAAAATTGAAAATAAAAAGAGTGGGAAAGGGCGAAGAACATGGAGAAGTAGAGGCAGAATGAAGAATTAGAAAATATGAGAAAAAGAGGTACAAAAGAGGAGAAGAATAAGTGGAAAGGAGAGATAGAGTAACTGGGGGAGAGAGAGAGAGAGAGAGAGAGAGAGAGAGAGAGAGGAGATTGAAAAAAAGTCGGAAAGAAACAGGGTTATACCGAAGTTATGGAGACAGAGAGAGAAAATAATGTATGAATAGAAGAGAAATAACGAAATAGAAGAGAAATAATCTTGAGGAAGTGGTAACTGGAAAAGCAGGAGAAGAAATTTAAAGAGAGACTGAAAATTAGAAAACTGAAAATAAAAAGATGGGGAAAGGGCGAAGAAGATGGAGAAGTAGAGGCAGAATAAAGAATTAGAAGATATGAGAAAAAGAGATACAAAAGAGGAGAAGAATAAGTGGAAAGGAGAGATAGAGTAACTGGGGGAGAGAGAGAGAGAGAGAGAGAGAGAGAGAGAGAGGAGATTGAAAAAAAGTCGGAAAGAAACAGGGTTATACCGAAGTTATGGAGACAGAGAGAGAAAATAATGTATGAATAGAAGAGAAATAACGAAATAGAGGAGAAATAATCTTGAGGAAGTGGTAACTGGAAAAGCAGGAGAAGAAATTTAAAGAGAGACTGAAAATTAGAAAACTGAAAATAAAAAGATGGGGAAAGGGCGAAGAAGGTGGAGAAGTAGAGGCAGAATAAAGAATAACAAAATATGAGAAAAAGAGAGATACAAATGAGGAGTAGAATAAGTGGAAATGAGAGAAAGAGGACTATGTGACAACTGGGAAGTGAAAATAGGAAGAAGAAATTAATAAGAATAAAGCAATGATATTTGAAGAATGGAGAAACATAAGAGAGGAAGAGGGAAAGGGCAGTAAAGAAGAGAGTCAGTATGAAGAATTAGAAAGAGGAATGAAAGAGAAAGAATAAGTAGGAATATGAGGAAGACGAATATGCAGGGAGCAGGGACAGAATGGAAATGTAAATAGAGAAAAAGGAAAGAGGAAGAATAAAAGAATAAAACAAAGATTAAAAGAAAGAATAAAAGAAGAAACTAAGCTTGTAAGGATAAAAACATAAGATGAGAGCTGAGATTGAAGGAAGAATGCGAAGAAAAACCAAATTGAAGAAAGAATGCGGCAGGATAAAATAATGTCCCAGTATGATCACAACCAGCCTAAACCAACCGTGACCTTGACAAGGTCGTAGAAGGCACCTCTTCCCCTCCCACTATCATAATAATCTTCCTCACGCCGTCTCTTTTCGGCAGGTCGTCCATCCATGATTATCCTCAGGAGGAGAGACAGAGACACAGGATTGGAGAATGAAAGAGCAGGGACGAGGGGCGAGTGAGAGAAAAAACAACTAAAATCAAGAAAATGAAACCGGATCTTGAGCACCAACGTGTTTTCCCGCGCTTGGACAAAGCCGGCTCACACAACCCACAACAATTTCGGTTTCTCACGATTTCAGTCTTTTTCACATACTGTACTCTGCAATTACCTCTACGGCCATGTATGTTACTTTACGTTTACAATATGACAGCGCAGACATCCTACAATCTGCCCAAGAAAGATTTCCATATTTTAAGATCTAGAAAAAATCAAAATTTTCAATACACTTATCCTCTTAGGACTGCTAAAATTATTGAAAAAAATGAAAAGTATCATGTACCTTCTATATTATCACAACACAACTAGTTCCAACTCTTAAAAATCAATTAAATGGCTCTTCAAGAATTGAAACTAGTTGTGTTTTTCTAAAATAAAAAGGGTTCCTGATAACTAGTTTTATTGTGTTTCAAACGTTTCTACTTTGATATACAGTTTGTGTATAGTGAAAATTATTGAGAATTGATAGAAATATGCAATTTAAAGTGAGAAATTGGTATGAGAGATCGATTTCAACATGGTACGGTATCAGCAACGAAGATGTAAGGTAAATTATGAGAGGATGTAATTTCAGATAGTTGATTCTAGCTGGTGCAGCCCTGTTATGAGAGATAGTTCCGATTTTGATTTCAGTTTTCCTAGATGATTTTGGCAGCCTAGTTATGATAGTTCTGATTCTGAGTTCAGTTTTCCTAGATATTCAGGAAGGAATCGTTGAGTTTAAGAGCTGAAAATCTATAGCTATAGCTACAGTTGAACTTATAGTGAAGCTTTTTCTAGTTTCTTCCTATACTTTCAAACAAACTTTGTAAATTGAAAGATATCGAGCCAGATATCTTGAGTCGAACTTCAAGAATCACTTATTATTGAGAAAAAACAGCATAAATTCAGAAGAGAAAACGTGTCCCAGAAGGCTGAGATGGATAAAGAATAGACAAGTGATGTTGGTGTAGGAGCAAAAAGATTTCGGAATAGCAATGAGAATCTGAAAATCAAATACATTGATTCAACAAAAACCAATGCAGGTCAAACTAATGAACAATTTAAGTGGTTTTATTGATTGGTAATGGTGCTCAGATTTTTAAGTGTTGTAATTTTAACTGAATAAACCGCTGGGAGAGAGCAGAGCCTTCGCTACAAATAAAACTACCTTGCAATAAAAATTCATCAATTGATGGAGCTATAGTGAGGTCCACGTTATAATGACAGTGGATAAAGATAAAAGAATAGCGATGCCGATTCTCTGTATTAATTAATTATATTTTTACACTGCCAAAAACATAATTGGCATCGTTGTGGACCTAGAAAATGATATTATCACCGGCTTTGTCAAATGATAAACAAGGAAAGCAAAACCAAAGTTGATCAAATACTGTCATTATAACGTGGACCTCACTATAGATAGGCGATCATTGTGAAGCACACATTCATAACTACTTCAGTTTAAAGCTTCTATGGAGAAAATCTATAATCCTAAACAAATATCTGAGCACCAATTCCAATTGATAGAACCACTCGAAATGCCAATTAGTGTGACCTGCATTGGTTTTTGTTGAATCAATGGAATTTAATATTTTCACTTCAATAGTTATTGGATGAATTGCAATAAAAACTAAGATACCAAATAAAAATCATTGAAACATCACGAAGTACCCATTACTTGGCGATCTAATAGTTTCAACTGGGTATTGTGCAAACAAAAGTTTCTGGTAGAAACGTTTAAAATCACCAATAAATCAGATGGATACGAGTCATAGAAACAACGTCTATTCTATAGGATTACGAATGTCTCTTACCACCGGAGAGTACAGAAAGTATAAAGACTTTACTCTATATTCTCTGCTTACTATTGTACTTCCTTATTACAAGTACTTATAAATGAATAAAACTGATTTATACAGATATACAGTATAACTGGATACAAGTGAAATGCATTCACTGCTAATCCAATGGGAACACTGCAGTGCTCAGGCACAATAATTTAGACCAGTAATTACGTTTACTTGAAAATGCAATTGTACGTTTCAATTCGCAATTTACTCTCTTTGATTTCAGTTTTAACCTCATTTTACATTGAATTTCAGGCCGGCTGTGATCTAGTTTTCACCCAAATGCCATTATTCACTATTCCCGGTTCAGTATCAAAGGCGGTCACTATATTACGATACTTGCACTATGATTTCATTTAATAGCAGGCCACACAAAGGTTCGACTATCAATCAATTTTGATTCAGGCCTACAACTTAATTAATAAATGTGAGATTATATGATGACATCAGTGAATCTCGTATATTAGCTTGATAAAGCTTCAACGAACTCTTAATAATATTGATTTATGATTTACTTTTGACATTCATGAGTACTGAGATTAGGGCTTATAAATTTCTCAAACAACTAGATATCACTAGTAGTGAGATGGATATCCCAATATGGTGGGATGAGTTGAAAACATTATACTTTTCAAGACAGTTCTTAAAAAATTCTAGAACAATAAATTGTTTTTGGCTGGAAGTTGAAAGCCTGATATTTATTTTTCCAAATAATGCTAACAATTCATCTCTCCCAATTGATGAATGAACTATTGAATACACTAAATTCTACCATTTTATAATATAATCTATACTTACAACTACTGTGATCAGGATGAAAAAATTTCAAATTACCTGTAACAAAAGAAAAATCAGTTTATTAGTTGTGTTTAGGAGTTTTTGGTGAGTCAAAACGTGAAAACAAGAATTTCAAAAGATAGTCCTAATAAATTAATGAAAATCTATAAAAAATTAATAAAATAGCTTATTGCTAGTACACAGTACGCTAGTAGGCTACTACTAGCTTATTCTCATTTTTTCCTCACAAGGAAATCCACAAAATTGATTCCATGATTCAACAAAATGAATCATGTTTGACTCTTAGAAACTAATGTGATAAAACCAATCGGATACAAGTATTTCAACAGTTTCAGTCTTTATTGATCAATACAGCCTTCAAATAAACTAACCTACACCTCAACACTAAAGTTGCTTATCACCCAAACTAACAAACGCGATTCAGAATCGTTAATAAAGCCCCTATCCAATTTAATCGATATTCAAAGTACATGAGCAACCTTCAAAGGAAACAAGCCGCATATCACAGCTCTAATAGTATACAACTCATATTCATAAATCAAATTCGAATTGAACTTACATACAATAGATTATATCACTATAATTTCAACATAATTTATACCGATTTACTGTAGGGTACACTATGTATAGAATACGGTATATACTATGTGAGATACAGTAATATCCGGTCAGTGCTTTATTGTGAAAATAATAAATGAATAGAAAGGAATATCTATGAGTGAATGTTGGAGCTTCATTACATACAAATTATTATTCAAGTATCAGTTGCATTACAAATCAAGATGCGGGTCACTTTACAAGCTAGCATTGGGCAGTGTAGCTTCACTATAGAGATATGAGGGTGTGGGTGTTCCAAGGTTGATCGGGGATCAAACTATTACAACCGGTTAGTTGACATAAGCCAAGTCGAATGCATTGTAGCATAACGTACAAGCTAAGCTAACTCTCAATATAACTTATACGGTTGTACCGTATAAGGATCAATTTCAATATTGAATCACTAAAGTGAGATTCACTTGGAATTGACAGCATTGTTTGAATTGGGAACATTGAAAGTTATTTATAAGGAGTAATGACAGAAGTGAATCTAACTATAGAATAGTATTCCAATATCAAGAAATGAACAATACTTTCAAAATGACTTTCTTTTCTATACTAGGGCGAGATGTCCATATATTCTTTCTTCAACTTTGTTGTATGGGATGTAAGTGATAACTTAGTTTGAGCTACCACTCAAGGTAGCATAGAGTGAAATGAAGATAGCATAAGAAGATATCCCATGTATAGGATGTTTGGAAAATTCCAAACTTCTCTATCAACTCAATAGGATAGTCCTAGTAGATCTTTTTTGTGATGCTATGTGACGCTGGTAGTCTCTCATAATGAGCCGTTCTTAAGGTGCGTACAGATATACGTGCCGAGCAATGACAACATGAGCAACAAAGCGCCTAACATGAGCAATTCACTTTTAATCAGCTGATGTCAAGCTTTTTATAACTGTATCTTACCTTTTCTGTAAAAATACAGCTATTATTCATATTGATATAATAGCTGATTAAAAGTGAACTACTCATGTTCGCGGCGCGTATATCTGTACGCACCTTTACACTCTCACCCGGCCAAAACAGTAATAATAATAATAATATTGTAGTCGAAAGTAATCAGCATGAGTTAACTGGAATCGGCTTTAAATTTGGAACATAAATGACTTATACTAAGAGATATCCACTTATGCTATCTTTTAAAATTGATTAGATTTTTAAATGATAATATAATTATGATTATAGTGTTTCCGAGTTAAATTACATTATTTCTTTGTAGATACGTGATGCTGTTGTTGATAATCCTAACCATACGACTCACATTCGGATATATTCACTATTCGATAACTTTTAAACAAAGAGAATCTAGTAATATTAGTTTCAGTTGACAAGTTTCATGATGTTCTTGATGCTTCTTTCGTTTCCAGAGTGTCGCACAAATGTTGTAGAAGAAATTAAGTATTTTTCTTTAAATCAAATTTATGACAAACATATTCAATAATCAAGTGTCAACTTGGGTATAGCGCTAGATTTACGTATTTTATGAATGAAATCTCCATACAACCAAACATTTTCATGTTTTTTAGTATATTCTTAGAAAATCACAAACGAGTGTCAACTTGAGAAGCTATATTCAAGCACTTTATGAACGGAATCTCCATACAACCAAGCATTTTCATGTATAATATAAATTCCTAAAAAATAAAAAGTAGGGGTTTTCATCATCTCATGATAATCCATCACACCTATTTTTCAAACTTTTTTCCCAACTCAACTGGAAAATGCTCCCTCAATACCTCGACTTTCTTCAACCTTGAATACGGTACTTTACATCCAGGAAAACCCTTCCGACATAACAAGGTCATCACAGCCTCCTAGATGTGATGAATGTCCAAACTATGAAAGCAGTGGCAGAGGCCCACTCCCAACCAAGCAACTACACAATTTCACAGTTAGCTGACAGGCCATCAATCATTAGTGGTCATTTTCTTCTTCTCTCCTCTCATTTTCCATTTTCTTCCCGTCTTCGTCTTACATTCTCTCTATAGGTGGTCATCTTCATTGAAACTATGTGAGGTAGTCCCTAGTCCTGGCCATGGAACTTCTATCCGTGCTTGTTATCCTACTTTCCTTCAAAACGGTTCACTCTATAATTCTATCTTTTTCTTCTACTCCTCTTCTTTTTCTTCAGTATTTTCTCATTTTCTTCAGTCTTCTCTAATTTTTCTCCCCTTCCTATTCCCTATTTTCTATAGCCTCTCATTGTATCTTGACTGATCAAGATAGACACTCTTCTTCTTCTTCTTCTTCTTCTTCTTCTTCTTCTTCTTCTTCTTCTCCTCCTCCGACTTCTTCTTCTTCTTCATCTTCTTATTCTTCTCCTCATCCTCCTCCTCATCATCTTCTTCTTCTTCGTCTTCTTCTTCTTCCAGCTTCTATTTTTTCACCTCTTCTACATCTTCTATTACTCTTTTTTCCTCTTATAATTCTTCTCTTTCTTCTCATCCTTTTCTCCTCTTCCTCATTTCATTCCCCTCCTCCTCCTCATCTTCTACTTCTCCACCTCATCCTATTCGCCTACTTGTCCTTCTGCTGCTCTGCTTCTTCTCTTATTATTGCCAATAACTTTGTTGTAGAGAAGATGAAAGAGACGAGGAGTATGAGTTAAGGAAGAATAGAAATAGGAGAAGCAAAAATAGAAGAGGAATAATAGAAGAGGATGTGAGAGAAAGAGAATATATAATAACTTTGTTTTAGTTCAGACCCTGTGTTACCTGTAAATATTTGAAAAACACTTTTTTTGGCAAACTGAGGTTTGCATTTCACTCCAGAGGAGGAGCTTCATCAGGCTAATGCATTCCTCAATGGAAAAGTAAGTGTTTTTCAAATATTTACAGGTAACACAGGGTTTGAACTAGAACAAAGTTATTATATAGTGTTTCGTCATGGAAAGTAAATTCGTATGGCTTTTGTTGGTGGGGAGTCCCTTGCGGGAAGGTCCCACCGCCTGAATATATAATTTAAGCCGTCGATGGGCCTTACGACTGTCATACTTCAGCCGGGACCGACATTAACGTGCCCATCCGATAACACGAGAGTGATCTGGTTAAAAAACTTTTGGTATTGACAGGGTTCGAACCCGGGATCTCTATGCTGCTACGCAAGCACTCTATCCACTGGACCACGGATCGTCATGGAAAGCAACATCAATATTATTTTCATTAACCTCTACCAATCCTTTTGTCTCACAGCCTTCTCATCTTAATCTTCTATAATGTAGAAGAGGTTCACTTTTTATTCATATTCTGATTCTTCTTCTATTCCTCTTATAATTCTTCTCTTTCTTCTCATCCTTTTCTCCTCTTCCTCATTTCATTCCCCTCTTTATATATTTAATCTCCTCTACCTCTTATACTTCTTTCATCAAGATGATGATGATCATCATCATTATCTTCTCTACCTTTCACATTTCTAGTTTCACTTCTTCTTCTTCTCTTCTTCTTCTTCTCTTCTTCTTCTTCTTCTTCTTCTCTTCTTCTTCTTCTTTTTCTTCTTCTTCTTCTCTTCTTCTTCTTCTCTTCTTCTTCTTCTTCTTCTTCTTCTTTTTCTTCTTCTTCTTCTTCTTCTTCTTCTCTTCTTCTTCTTCTTCTTCTTTTTCTTCTTCTTCTTCTTCTTCTTCTTCTTCTTCTTCTTCTTCTTCTTCTCTTCCTCTTCTCCTTCTTTTCCTCTTCCTCTCCACAATTTTTTCTTATCCATCTGCTCTCCAATATTCCTTCTCATTCATCCTCTCTTCTCCTACCATTCCCCAACTCCCCCAGCTCCGCCATCCTCTCTTTCTGCTCCACTTCCTGACCATCCTTGTGCTTCCTTCTGGTCAGTTTTCCCTCTCCTTACTTCCAGCCGCCGGCAGAGAAACCAACCTCTTTCTTGCTCCAACTACTGTTCACAACACTTACATAACACAACATCAACATGGTTAATAGCATCTCCAATGCTACCATCTCTCTCCCGTCACAACATCTCCAATGCTGCCATCTCTCTCTTGTACTCACTTCCTGTGTAACAGTGGGCCACCCGTTGAAAGGTCGTCTTTCACCTTCATGTCGTATCAGAAATGCATCAATCTCAACCTTCAATTAAATAACCATCATAAGGATGTGGCAGGATATGCCACGGGTACGCCTAGTTTCATCACTAAACAGTAACTTGTTCATTACAATGACAGCTATTTGCTACGACTTTTGATAGTTACTTGCTCTAAAAGATCAAGTTTGGTTATGTTCCGACAAATTCGGGAGCGAGATAACGTAAAATAGAATGAAAATATCCTTGATTAGGTAGAGTTAGGAAGAGTTTCAACTTTCAAGTCCTCTACCACTCAACCTTTGAATGCTGTAAATTACCATAGATAAAAATTCAAAAAATTGTTAATTAAATTTACAATACTTGAGAAAAATTGTAAAAATACTGCATTATCTTAAAGATACAACACTTCTTTCCCTCAAATTCCTTACCCCCAAATTACAAACACCTTAAATATGTATTATTATAGTATGTACCGTCCTAAATCTATTGTCCTATGAAGAATCCGAATTGCATAATAGTCTATTTGTTTAACAACCTTTGATTTCCAAACATATATTTATCATAACATATCATAATGATAAATATCTAATAAGACTATTAAGACTTCGTTTTAATTATTAAGTTGATTATCTCCCCAACATAATTTGTAATTCGTATTTCATTGGGAGCGGTAAACACCTTCATTTTAAAATTGTAATTCATGCTACTGTATGAAATGTGAATTATCAATGTTCTTTTCCATGAAGGAATACCTGATAATAATAACTCTCGCTGATAATAACTCTTCCTCAGGAGTGAAATGCTTTTTTTACAATTCTCAACCAAAAAAATTAGTCTATACACTCACATAGATTTTTGGATCTAAGATTTTTTGCCGCCCTAATAATCTGTGTTAGATTGAACATAACTTGGCAAACCGATGACGTGTTCATGTGTTTGCCAAGTTACGTTTAATCTGATAGAATTCATAAGGACGGCCAAAAATCGATGTGTGTGTAACCAATACCTACTATTACTTGAGTAATATTAAATTACTAATAATTGAGTAATTTTTATTAAATTACTATTACTTGAGTAATATTAAATTACTATCACGTAATATTAGGTATTGGTGTAGCTGGCTCAAGTGTATGGAACTATTTACTTTGAAACAAAGTGTCCAACTGCAAAAGAGTTCTGATTTATTCTGTTCAAAAATAGTGATATACGGCAGTAGAGTAGTATCACGTAGGGAAGTGTTGTAAAACGTAGTTTAAAAGTAATAGTTAGTAGTTCCTCATAGTTATTCACGTAGAATTATAGCCGCTGTGACAGTCAAATCCCAACTAAGAATGACAAACGACCATCTTCCTAGTCCTTTTAAATCAGGCCTGCTCGGAATAGTAATCTGCTAGGCACGTCACACAACAAACGACTTCTTGGACATCTTGTTTAGTTTGATAACTGTAGATGATTAATTTAGAATACAACGGTCATCACCTTCCGTTTGTTGAATTGAGTTGGACAGCAGAGACCTTGTGATGAGTTCATCTGAAAAAATTTCGTCAACAAAAAACGGAACTTGGTTCAATCTGGGACTAATTTCTCAATTAACTATCAGGAAACTGATGGTCATACGTTTCATGTTACTTCATTCTACTAAGATACATGTTAGTAGGCAGCGTTTTAAAAGAAAAACAAACGTGCTACATCTGCTTCTGTCATCTTCAAAGTGATAAAGAATCGATTACAAATGGATCAGAATCTAAATGGTCTGATTTGAATTAAGTGGTATAGTTTGTAAAAGATTCAATTTCTCTTTTTTCTTCAGGGCTACTTTTGAATATGAAAAATATATACGTTTTATATTATAAAACTGAGTACCCTTTTTAAAATTATTTTGTCACTACATGTGACAATAAATGTCACATGAAAAGACAAAAATCTATTTATTTTTTTATTGATAATGGCATTATATAGCCGAAACATGTCGTGACAAAATAATTTTAAAAATCTGGTGTGTCTCACTCACACAACTTTCCTTGCCGTTATGAAAATTTATCACCTGACGCTAGTGTTCACGCGCATCTCAAGTCTACAATTATTCTAAGATCCAAGCCAGCTGGTGACAGGAAAATAACGCTGGAGATACACGAAGACTGCTATCTCTTCATAGTGGATGATTTAATAGAATCAGTTTGCAATTGGAATAATAACATTTTCTCGAATTTCGAGCTTATTTTAAATTTTAGGTGAAAATGTTACTGGACATTAATTGTAGAGATTTTCATGCTCAATCTTTTCAAACTTGGAAATTTTTGTTCAAATTGTATCTGAAGCCTGATAATTGGGAATCTAAAGTCAAACTTTGCATAGATGGGTTGGAGCTCCTGGAATTTTTACAGATATGGGACTTGTGGCAGTTGATAGAGCTTATCAATGACTATATTATGTATAAATTTGATCAAAATCGTTGGAGCCGTTTTTGAGAAAATCGCAAAAAACCCTGTTTTTGACAACATTTTCGCCATTTTAGCCGCAATCTTGAATTGCATTAGATCGAATTCCGTTAATTGGGAGATGAGATATCGTGTACACAGACACTCATACACACACACACACACACACACACACACACACACACACACACACATACACATACAGACCAATACCCAAAAACCACTTTTTTGGATCAGAGGACCTTGAAACGTATAGAAATTTAGAAATTGGGGTACCTTAATTTTTTTCGGAAAGCAATACTTTCCTTACCTATGGTAATAGGGCAAGAAAAGGAAAAATGGTGCTCAGATTTATATTTTTATTTATAAGATTCAAATTGTATGCTTCAATTTCGACATGAATACAGCTCAGATACTACAGTAGAATAATCAAAACTAAGGGAATGAAAGAGAGCTATTGCCCAAGAAAACCTATTCAAATTAACAACTTGAAACAACCAATTAACACTCAAATCCTCATTTATTGAAATTACTTACAAATTTGGGACCACAAATCAGAGCAATTGAGGCATGCATTAATAAATCATTATCAGAATCATATAATCTTCGCAAGAGACCTAATGGATCACCAATGTTTTCACAACAAGATAAAACTGATGATTATATATTTTAATTAACTTATTTTAACTCTCATTTCCTCTTCACCTTGCAAATACACATTTATTTCTCAAAAAAAAAACATAATTACAAGAAATAAAATAAAGAATACAATTTTTTTGGAATCCTCTTCAAGACTAAACCTTCACTCCTATAAACCATTAATCTTTACTCCTTCGTCTACACAGTAACTTCCTCTACCATATCCTTCATCTGAACTCTTGTCAACTTCTCCTTATCGATCCACTTCTTCACCACTAACACATCCACATCTATTGGTAGACAACAATGTCAAACCAGGTCAAATGCTGTCATGTCAGCAGACATTAGTAAGCCAAGTGCAATGGATGCCGTCATTTCTGGATAAAAACCCGTATTATTACTGTTAGAAGAGAAAGCATTTCGCAGAGCTGGAATAGCATAAAACACTTGATAAGTCGCCAGTTGCCCAATAAAGTAAAACGAGCCAAACAGAGCCAAATAGGGAGTCATCGACTTATCGGGCAGAGCTCAGTCCTACTTCTGTTCACGCTTACAACATGCGTCTGAAAATTATTTGTTATGAAACCAACAACTGTTTCATTCTAACTGTAAGTAATACTACAATGGTGGCTTTATTTGGGCATTGTATGAGTTGGGACTTTGAGTAAGTTACAGCAAACATGGTGATACCAAAAGTGGTGGTAATAACCCTCGAGTGTTCAATAGTACTGTAGTTCAGATAGGAATGTCATGAACTTGAATTTTAGTAGAATTTAATAGAGCTTGAATAGATGTTCTAACTGTAAGTAATACTACAATTGGGGCTTTATTTGGACATTGTATGAGTTGGGAATCGAGTAAGTTACACCAAACTTGGGGCCTGTTTCCGAGCTCGGGATTTAGCTAAGTTCTAGACTTTTAACAGCTGGAGACAGAAAATTGGCTTTACAAAACGGGGCGTAGTCGTAGTCTACATTTAAATTGAATTTCGAAAAACTAAAAAATTTAACACAAAATAAAGAGAAAATAGGGCAAAGTTTCAGCTATTTTGAATTATTTAGGAATGTTTCATTTCGTCAAAAACGTTTCCAATTATAGAAATGAGAAAATAAAGATTATTTTGCTGCGACTATTAAATAGTCGAATAAAATTACTGCGACTACGCCCCGTTTTGGAAAGCAAATTTTCTGACTCCAGCTGTTTAAATTCTACAACTTAGCTAAATCCCGAGCTCGGAAACTGGCCCTTAGTGTGCAATAGTACTGTACTCACAGAGGAGATAGATTCACAGATAGAAGATAGATAGAAGATTCCTTCTACTTTGTGCTGTACTACAGATAGAAGTGTCATGAACTTGAATTTCAGAAAAATGTAATAGAAATTGAATAGAAGAAGAGTTAGAGTTGGAGAAGCTTTTCGTATGTTTTCAATATGAGGGAAAAATCTTCAAAGCTACACTTGAAAAGTATAAAACACTGGGCACTAATTTTACAAAATCACCAATTCACACCACCTAATAGACATTTTTTTAATTTAATTTCATTTCATTATTAAATTTAAGAGCGGATAAAACTATAATTCAAATGTCTAGTGGCTACGGAAACGAAGTATAAAACCAGACAATAAATTTCAACATGATAATCTCAGAACAAAGGAGCAATTCAGGTGCCAACTAATAGTAGACACTTTAATTTGCTGTCTATATTCATTACTTTCTAGATAGCGGTGCGGTGTGATAATTAATTTTTGTGTAAAAATTTCTTAAGACTGTATATGATACTAGGTTTGTTCTAGGTTTTTTAGATAAAAAACTTGAGTCATTGTTAATATTCATGGAATAAGGGCATATCATTAATTATTTGTTATTCTCCCCTAAAATACCCAACCCTTGAACATCGTTAAACTTAGAAAACGTAACCAACCTTTAATTACCACCCTTAACAAACTAAAAAAACATTCGTGAACTGAGATTCCTTTATTCGTTTCTTTGTTCGTTTGAAGACCAAGAAGCAATGAAAGCAACAACCAGTTGAATGTGGAAAGAAAAATGGATCAACTCGTGAACGCGTTAAATGAAGCTATTAAGGAGAGTGCAATCATATAATCGGAGGAAGGTTTGAGTTGCAATTTATTATTGCACGGCAACCATCATGCAATTTAATACCCGGATCGTAAATTTACAAACCACCCAGTTCTATAACCAACAATCGTGAGTCCATTTTTATTGGTGTGGGGAATATTGCATACCAGTTTAATTATCGTCCTACTACAGGGAAACGTTTATTCCAGCTCAAGAAAGCATTTCACGTTTGAAGTGTGATTTTGGGTTGAAAGGCACGATTTCTTGGAAATTCGTGACCTGTGAGATCACTTTCTAATTGTTCCGTTCCATTTTCGATTGGGATTCCAGGTATTTTTCGAAACAGGAAACTGATATCTCCTTTCGGTCTACGTGTACTCACTGTATGATTGATTCTTCTTGACTCATCCAATAACTGACTTTCAATAGTTTTTTACATTATACTTTTTTCTAATTTTTCTATACTTTATCAACATCATCATCATCATCATCATGTTCTTCTTCTTCTTTTCCTCTTCCTCTTCTTCTTCTTCATCTTTCAATATGAAAAGAAAATAACTGGCCAATCATATTTCTAGTCTACTACAAACAACCTGATGAATCCTTTCGTTGGAGCAATTTTTTTCGTGAAAACAATCATCAAAACTTCCGCAAACTTCCAACTACTGTACTACATTCACTGGCCGTAATATCATAGGTCAAAAGACTAATGATACGAGTAGATCCTACCACAGCTGATTGCTATCTTAATAATTTGTCTGTTAACCTCACATTCTACCACAGCGAGACGTAATTTCCAAGTTGATGATCACGTCAAGGAATTTAAAGCCGAAACTAAATTCAATAAAAAATATTGATTCACAAAGATTTGAAACCAATTTAGATATTTAACCAATTTGTAACTCTCAAGAGTTTCTCTCTCACTCATTCTCTGCAGAAATGTCGTGTCAAGCAGTGTAAATTCGTTTTTTTCAAATTAAAATTATTTACACTCAATGATAATTACAAAGTTTAAAACTTAAAGTAGAAAATACATTATAGTTAGATAAACAGTAGGTAGTATGAGTAATTATATAATATAAAAGAATATATAAGTTATTCTGATAGGAATAAATGAAGCTTACCAACATCCTGGGTCACTCAAGTTTTTTTAATACCATACAAAATTCTCAACCACATTGAAACTTATCTGACATTTCCTACGTCATCAAAAATAGGTTTCTGGATGGAATATTTCTATAATAATTTGGGAGAGGTACAGTTTTGGGCTTTAAGCCTGTTGTTCCTTCCCCAATCATTCATAATTATTGAGAATTATATTGTATCTATCAATTTATAAATAATAAATATAACAATTTGGAAACTATAATATGTATCAGGCTAGGTGGGACTCCCCACCGACAAAAAGCTATACGATATGTATCAAAGATCTCATTACTTTTTCAAATCCAACTGAGATAGAAAGGTCCTTTTACCTTTCATTCAACAATTTCATCAAACACTAGAAAAAGGTGGGATAATAAAATCTCGAGCAAGTTACATTCAATGCAAGTAAGCAAACATCGGTGCAAGAAGAGATGAATAGTGCAAGTTTCAAAGTAAAATTTAGTGCCTAGGTAAAGATACTCATAAATTCAGCCCTAAAAGAAAACCCTACTCCTACTTGAAGTTCCAACAAAAGGTGGTTTCCACAGTTCTTGAACTTTCCTCTCTCTTACTCTACCTTTCTCTTTCGGTCACTCCTTTAGTCCTTCTATCCTTCTTTTAGTCTCTTTCCCTCACATATTTCCCATTATTTAACTCACCCCTTCTTTTTCTTCTTCTTTTTCATCCTCCTCCGTCTTCTTCTTTTCCTTCTTCTTCTTCTTTTCCTTCTTCTTCTTCTCCTCCTCCCCCTTCTACTTCTTCTTCTTCGTCTTCTCGTCCTTCTTCTTCTTGTCCTTCTTCTTCATCATCTTCATCTTTTTCTCCTTCTTGTTTCTCCTCTTCTCCTCCTCATACTCACCCTTCTCCTTCACTATCATTCTACCTCGAAATACTCCCTCACCACTCCGATATAAAATAAAATATTCAACGAATTTTCCTTTCAAGGAAAACTAACCTTGACTAGTTGAAAGGCAACAATCCAGTTTCCCCCATTTTCCTCTCATTTCCCAGCACACGAACTTGACATTGCCAGCGGCCGGGAAAGCTAGACTGGGACTAGCTGCAATCAATAATTCGCTGCTTGGTTTTCAATAGAATAATATGGTTAGAGTGACACGTCTATTCATTCAGAAGGGAATACTGCACTGCATTGGTTGGGCACGACTGACAACCGCTGATATCGCGTGGGAATAGTTCATTTCATTAGTAGATAGGATTAGCTTAATTCACTATAAATTGTATCCTACAAAGTGGGATTGGCCCAAGATGAATTTGAAATTCTATTAGCGAAGTCTTTCATAATTTATTACAAGCTTTCATCTCTTTACGGAGATTCAATTCGTATGAGTCTTAATAGAAGAATGGATAGAAGAATAATCAAGATACAGATGAATACTGGGAATACTTTTGAATAATACTCAGAACACTTCAAAAGAATTAATGTTGAGGAAATCAATCTCTAGAGTCTTCAGAGAGTCAAGAAATTACATAGAGAAAAAATTTGTTGGATACATATTGATGTTGAGGAACTTCTCCATAATTGAAAAACAATGGTTTAGCTGTCAAAACAGAAAAATTTGGATGTGACAAAAATAGAACTGTGTTTTTCCAATTATGGAAAAATTCCACAATATCAATTCTCATTCAAAAATATTTATTAAAACATAGTTTTTCAATGATACTCAAGAATTACTCAAATCTTATCAGCATACTGAATCACTCTTACTCTTACAAATCATATCAAAAGAGGTAGCGTACTCTTGAAGAATAATTAATGAGGCTATGAGACTTCGATTACACTAGGTCTCATCCCTGGGGAAACTCGCTGAAGGACATTAAAAGAATTTATTCATCCTTGGAAAAACAGCTGATAATTTCGGCGTCTGTTGATGATGGAAGTGAGTGAGCGAGTGCATGTGTGTGGGACTGAGACAAAATTATGACTCAGCTGTTGAACTTTTGTACATAATTCAATCAGGTACTTAGTGACAGTTGTACAAAAGCCGGTTAAATTTTAATCCTGATTAATTCCAGTAGAACCAATCAGATAAGCTATCTTTTTGAGATGGTCTTCTGTGATTTGGTTCACGTGACATGAATCAGGATTAAAATTTAACATGCTTTTGTGAGAGAAATTTTTGCATTCCTCTGCGAATTAATCTCAATCCACTGTGATTAGATAGAACCTTTCTGTATGAACTATGAATATTATTATAATTCTTCTTTCGTAATAATTTTTATATGCTTTTGTAGGTACTCTAGAGCGGAGCTCGGTGCCCCGATATTTATCATGAATTGGAATAGGTTGTCACTGATGTTGTGTTGTTGGTAGTATTTACTTTTTAACATTACAGGAGTAAATAACACAAGTCGAACAAAATGTATCTTTAAATGGTTTGGTTTTTGGAATAAAGATATCATCTGAACAAGTACATTTTGTAAATTCTATCTATTAATACCAAATATCGGGGCACCGAGCTTTGCTCGTTATTTATTCATTGATAAACAGATTTATTTCATTGATAATCATTTCTTTAAAATGATTGGGGAAGTACTAACAGGCACAGCCCAAAACTGTTACTTACCCGAATTTTGATTTATTCACTACGAAAAATATATTTCGTCTGTGATTTATTCACAGACGAAATCATCATCTGTTTTTTCAAGGATGAATTATCCTTTTCATGTCCTTCAGGGAGTTTTCTCAGGGATGAGACCTAGTGCAATCGAATTTTGATATCATAAACCTAATACTATATTCCGAATTTCGTGAAAATCGTTAGAGCCGTTTCCGAGATCCGTTGAACATAAATAACCAGATAACCAGATATAGAAATAGAAAAATATAAACAGATATACATAAATTGCTCGCTATTATAATAGGATAACAACTTATAGTTCAGTAAAATGGTCGTTTTCAGGAAACAGCCCCGAAATATTTTTTTTCGATGGTTCTATATATATTTTGGGGCGCTGAATTCTAATCTGAAATTTGCTGACACACCAGAAGGCGACTTCACCCCAAAATTTTGGATTTTTTTAAGTTTTCCATTTAATCTCGAGAACCTTGAATTTTTCGAGAAAAAGCATTCTCTATATAATATTAAAGATAATAAATTTCCAATGAATTGAGTGGTCGCGCAGGACTACTTTTTGGATTTTATATCTGAAGTGTTCCACAAGATACGCAACTTTGAATGTGCGAAAAATTTGTGATATTTTCCCCATTCTCACAGTCTCGCATATGCAACGTTGCGTATCTTGTGGAACACTTCAGATGCAAAATCCAAAAAGTGGTCGAGGTTGTGATGAATTTTCTCCTCTTTTCACTTCCATGAAATATACTTCTGTTTTCAATACCGTTCAAAAGTTACAGCCAATTGAATGATGATCTTTATTTTCTCATTTTTCTTGCGATTTTACTGTTATTAAAGAGTCTCTAAAATGAGTACAATGCATGATAGAAACTTGCGATTGGTCTTAAATGAGAGAAAATTTCATGCTCTATAAGCTGAGTTGCCCTAAATTGATCTTGCATTACTGTTTATATCGAAAAACTGTCAAGACTGTGAAAATGAGAAAAATATCGCATATTTCTTGCAACAGCAAGGAGACTCAAACACAGGACCATTAAAAATTAAAATGAAGCAAAGGAAATCAGAATAATAGTGGATGATGAAGTTATAATTATTTTTGTCAAAGATTTACCTTCAAACTCATAGGCTTAAAATTACTAAAATTCCTGCATACAAAATATTATCAATTGTGCTTTATATTGAG
Source organism: Nilaparvata lugens (assembly GCF_014356525.2). Taxonomy (NCBI): domain Eukaryota; kingdom Metazoa; phylum Arthropoda; class Insecta; order Hemiptera; family Delphacidae; genus Nilaparvata; species Nilaparvata lugens. The sequence continues at coordinate 1,779,319 of NC_052509.1, forward strand.
TTACACTTAGCAAAATATAACATTGTAAAGGTGTGAAAAATTAACTACATTAGGATATCTCTATTTAATACCTTGATTTTTTAATCATAATTCAAAATGTTGACATAAAATATACAAAAAATCATGCCCCCCCCAAAAATGTTGATGGCGCAAATTGCGCCATGCCCCCCCTTGTGGGCACCCCTGCACATGACTATAACCAGCATATTAACATGACTATAACCAGGAAGATATTAAAGATGGACGATTTTATTAGAAATTGCAGTTAACCAACTGCTGGAGTATTATTAATATATAATAATTATAATATACTTTGTAAAATAATTGGATATTTGAAATAATAATTATTACACAGTAGCAAGATATTCGTCGGAACATACTTTACACACCTTCCCAAACTCCTATGAAGTTAATAACTAGTCCTAAATGCTAATGAGATGCTACCTGTCACTAAGCTGTAACAAGGCACAATGCACGTTCAATTACGTCTAATTAAACCTAGTCCTAGATCGAGTGTGTTTTTCATGCAAGACCTGGATTCCCATATTCATAAACATGGGCTCCGGGTTTGTAACAACAAATTTGGACTTGAAAAAGAAACAAGACTCTAATTAGGATGGTGGTGGCCTTATTTTCCAGTTGTTTTAATTGCTAAGTGAACCTTGGAGAAGAAAGGTGGATGCTAATACTTGAAAGATTTCCAGTACTCAACAATAATGGAATAACAAAAAATTGAAGTGAAGAAGGTCTAGTAGGAAACGGGAATTTGGGATAAAAAATGTACAGTATTAAAAAGGAGAGAACGAAGAAGAGATTGATTGATTGAGTACTTTATTTATGTAGATTACAATATATACTGGCTTATACACTTATATACAATAGCTTACAATACAGCAAAATTATAGATGAATTTACACAATATAGACTGAGAAAATAATTATTGGACTGTATATGATATGAAAAAGAAATTTGTAATATAATAACTATAGATAATAATTATATTGTTATGCATCTACATAGAGATGTAGAGAGATGTAGATCTCTCTCTCAGAGAGAGAGAGAGAGAGAGAGAGAGAGAGAGACACATCGAAGGAAAGGAGAGAGATGGGAAAGTGGTAAGGGAAGAAGAGGAGGAGGAGGAGTACGAGAAAGAAAAAGAGAAAGAGCGAGCACAAAAGAAAGATTTATAGTTCAGTACAGATTTTTTCTGAGTTTGAGTAATCATAAGAAGTTAGAGCACAGACAAGAATGAATCTATAATCTGTGGTATGAGTATTCTACAATGAGTTTTTGAGTGAAAAAGCATAAAATATTGTAACTCCGATGAAATAAGATTTTATTAAACAATTTCTATTGTGGCAGTGAGCTGAATAAACCAATTCTATGACCAAAGTTTCCAGGAGATTCACGCTTCTGGTACATTAAAACAAGTTCTACTTCAAGTGAAATAATTAATTTTCAGCTTAGTGAAAGAACTGGAGAGCTTTTTCATTTCAGAGTTCTCATCAAGCATTGCAATTCCCTGCGGCCAAGCTACGGTGTACTATAATATAGTACTAGAAATAGTTCTTGCTTGAAATGAGAATAGTTTTCAGGGAAAAATGTTTCACTGAAATGGTTCTTTTTTTCATCATTCTAATATTTGTTCAGTATAGTTGATAAAGGTCAAACACAACTGCAATACAGTTAAAAATAGAAACTGTGATAAGGTTGTAAAAAAATTGGATCAATAAATGTGAATATTGGTTGTTAGGATAGAACAAAAATAAATCACTCAATGGAATTATGATACAGTAACTGTATCGTCCAGTTATGTACGATAAATTGTTATAATATTAATGAATGGAAACTTCAAGTTGATTCCACATTAAAAATGGAAGAGTGTATGAGAATAGAAAGTAGCATATCTCATCGAATTCAGTAATCTCTAATAACTAAAAAAATTTTTTGGTAGAGAGTTAGTGGGGAGGATATTTTTAATATTCTTTCCGAAGAATGGACATTCATTGATATGTCCAAAGCTCCGACAATTTATGTAGATGCATAACAATATAATTATCTATAGTTATTATATTACAAATTACATTTTCATATCATATACAGTTCAATAATTAATATAATTATTTTCTTAGTCTATATTATGTAAATTCATCTATAATTTAGCTGTATTGTAAGCTATTGTATATAAGTGTATAAGCCAGTATATATTGTAATCTACATAAATAAAGTACTCAATCAATCAATCAAAAATAACGATTAGATTATGAGAAATTCCTAAATTACAAAATTCAATCTACATCTTACCAAATTGGAAATTTCGTTTTTACTTGTGCTTGCAGTGAAAATAAATAGATTGGAGTGAATATTATTGAGTCAATAAAAAAGAATGATCATGATCCATGTTAATCTTATTGAGAAAGTACTGTAATAGACTAAGTAAACATGATCTGTTTAGATCGGTTAGATCTGTATTACTGTATACTCTATTATCTAATATAATTCATATTTCGTTGTTTTGAATCTCAGTATTCATATCAGTAAGATTATAACACACAAAGAATTGGTAGCCTACGCTTTTAAAACCTACAAAACATAACAATTCACATAGAGTGTAATCGTCACATTTCTTTGTAAATACTGTATTTAATGATAACGGCACATTAGAGACGCAGAAACAGTTAAATCTAGTGAAATAAAGAGTTGCACATGACAATTAAACGAAAGTAACACTGAAATTGGGCAAAAATACATTACAATGAGGACAACAAATGGAAATTATGATGATGATAACCACAGGTTGAAATGTTTCGTAAACATTCTCAATGTAAACTGCTCTGAAGAAAGTTCAGTTAAGAGATAGTTACAGGATGAAAGTGCAGGTTTTAGACAATGGATAATTTTCATGCGAATGAATCCATCCAGAAGACAACGAACAAAGATGGAGAAATGGAGGTTGAGGGTGATGAGGAGAGAAGAAAAACTGCAAAGAAAAGGATTGAGACAAAGTGAGCATTGAAATGGATGAGAAAAAAGAAATTAACTCAGTGAGCTTGTACAGTGTTTATATTGTTAAAAAACGCCGACTGAGTTAAAAGCACACACAGCCAACTGCAGAAAATGAATTGGAGAAAGGAAAATTTCGTATTATACCAACTACAGTAACAATAAACTAAGAAATTTGTAATATTGTCGGAGAATTTACCAAACTTAGCTACATTTTATGTAAGATTTTAACTAATAGACAAAACCAACACACCAAGATAAACCGGTTAATAAAATGGCGACTGTAGTTTTAGTTGGTCACGATTCTTATAATCACGAAGCACTAAGAAACAATGGACACTCAAATGAGAAACTAAACAACAGTACAATAGCGCAAGTGTTATTATGTAATTTGAATGCATTGTTCCTAAACTAAGCATGAGGTCACAAACAAAGATCTTCTGAAGTCAAATGATCATCTATGCCTCTATTGGAATCTATAGCCACACGGTAACAGAGGTTTCACCAGATAGGCTAAAAGAGGCCTTAATAGTTGTTGATGAGGAGAGTTGAATGTTAGTTTGTGGAGTCATCATAGGAATTTAATAAATTGTTTTAATTAATACGCGTTTGAAAGCTAAGATCATACTGATATGATACTGCACATATTAACTATAGTCTATCCACTTTCACATATACAGTATAGAAGAATATAAAGAATATACATCGTATAACGACCGTAGGATTTATACATGTTATTTTATGACAGAGCATTTATGAATATTGAATTGGTTGATTTTACATACATATTTACGTAAATATAGAACGTATTTCACATTCTATGTATTACATCATGTACATACGAAACTCATGTACTATTAATGTATATGAAATACAAATTCAAATTATGTAAGAATATAGAACATCTGTGTAAATCTATGTAATCTTACAACCTCTGTTTTACAATCTACGTAGAACAATAGAACTCAGGCTGCGACTAGATAAACCATGAACGCTAGGAATGGGGAAGATCTATTTGTGCAAGCTAGAATGAGTTTGCTTAGCTGAATCTAATTAGCTCAAATATTTGAAGTTACGTAATTAGACTACACTGTATTTACTAGTACAGTACGTTTCTTGCCGGCAACTGATTACTAAAGAACAAGTGGAATTTCAGAGATATTCAGTATTAATTTTGGAAGCTCAGAAAAACTTGAGGCAGATTACTGTTATTTTTTCAAGTGATACGCAAGTTTCATTATCTTATGCTGGCCACTAACGGTATAACATGCATGATACACATTTTATCATACATTGCTGTGTCATCACAACTCAATTTTTTTTCAAGGTTTAGTTTTTGTTCTTCCGATGTTTTGCTGTTCATTTTTTCTTAGCTGCTCTATTTGAGGTTAAATTATTTTTCTATCATTATAATATTTGTGATTCCCAATGGTTCATTTATTGTTATAGATTGTTCATTTCATTATAGAAGCTTCTCGCTGATGTCAAAAAGTGCATGGTGAACATATGTGTGTGTGTGTGTGTGTGTGTGTGTGTGTGTGTGTGTGTGTGTGTCCATGATAAACTACTACTGTTAGTGACTAGCCTAATACACACACAGGTCCTATAGTGAGAGTGAGATTCAAAAAAACAAGAAATTCAATACTAATAGTACAAAAAATGCCAAAAGAGACATAATATAGGATCATCCTATTTGTTTGGATGTGCATAATTACTCTATTTCCCATAATCATTCATTTTCTTTTCATTCATCATAGAAAAATATAAACTGGAAGGTATAATATTAATTTTAGTTAGATGTAGGTTTACCTGTGAATGACATCCAATTCAACTATAATAATTGTTCTAATCAATTCTAACATTTCAGTGTTCCCCTTCTTGTTGAAGCCCCCCCCCCTTGTAGCGAAATCCATGGGCCTTTTCACTTCGATATAATATCGTATGTTAACAGTGTTTTATTATGTAACTCATTTTTGTCATTTAATTATCCACATATATGATTTTATAATATTGTATATTATTATTTATATATTTTTTGCTTGTATCTCTTTTTGTATGTTATTTTTCCTTGATTATTGTATATTATTTATAAATATTTTTTGCTGGTATCTGGTTTTACTCTGTTATTATTATGTAAAATTGGTGTTGTACCGTTGGAAGTTGAATGAATAATTAAATAAATATGATAAAAAATGTAACTTTGAGATTGTGAGCCATTTTGTTTTGAGAGTGATTTTCAGCTAGTATGGTTATTGACCGCTAGATAGGTAAAGTGTGACGTTCACAGCTTAAAGAAGACCAAGCGAGCATATTGCGCAATATACAGCCTATAATATAGTAATAATAGTGTGGTGATGTGGTGCATTGCCAATCAACAATGAATGGTGGATGACGGATGACTTGATTGGCTGCACAAAATGGGATGTGGATGTGAGCCTGGATAACGGTGAGTGAAGATTGCCTGCCTGTCACAACAATGGTGTATAGCTATGTTCCTGTCAGCCTATCAGGACGACTACATCATAGCAGAGAAGAGACCTGTCAACTAGTAGTTATGTCGAGGAGAATGTTGGTGACTGAGAGAATAGGAAGAGAAGAGGAAGAAGAAGAAGAAGAGAAGAAAAGTGACCGAGAAGATAGGAAAAGAACAGGAAGAAGAAAGAGATGAGGAGAGAAGAAAAATGATTGAAAAGAAAGGGAAGAGATAAGGAAGAAGTGAAGTTGCGAGAAGTGAAGAGACGAAGAAGTGGAAAAAGGAGGTGCTGATGTTGATGAGAACAGAGGAGGATGTGGAGTATGAGAGGATGAGAATGAAGACGAGAATAAGAAAGGGGATGAGGAGGAATAGAATGAGGAAGTGAAGGAGAGGGAAGAGAAGAGAAGCAAATTATACAAAGATGAAGGGGAGGAAGTGTAGGATGAAGAACAGTCGAATGAGAATATAAAAGGAACGTAGCAAAAATGTTTGCGAGAAAATGGAGAAATGTAATGGAACAGAACAAAAAATGTGCGAAAGAGAGGTAAAAAAGAATAGAATATGCTATAGAGAGGTAAAAGAATAAGAGATGCTTCAGAGGTTGTCACGTTATTTTTTATATTTAAATAACGATTAGCCTCCTGCTTGGCATCAGTCGGTAGAGCATGAAATATTTTGATATAATTATAAAAATTAGGTCGTGGTTTTTTAATAGGATACCGTCTCATAAAAATCTTTATAGGCCCAGATATGAGCTTCCCCTATAATTCTTGTAATTCATTAAAAAATAAATATATATATACATGGTACTTATCCTATAGTATTGAGGAATTAAAATAAATTGCACACCATAAACATTTGATACATATATAACAAATATTGCAAAAATAGATCAGGGCAAAAAATATAAAGAGCGATAAAAATATATGATATAAAAATAGAACAATAATTGAAATCAGTAAACTATCACAGGCTAAATACTATTCTATAAATTATAGCACGAAACGTTACCATGTGCTTTATTTTATAATCATATGCATCCTTGTGTATGTAGCTGCGATATAAGCTTGCTAATACTTGTCGACTTGGACAATTCCATAAAAAATAGATCCTTAAAATCAACTTGATAAATTGGCAACCAATAATCCAATATATATATATATATAAAATTCTCTAGTATCTAATAGATTTCTTTGCAATGAATATATATTTTATCTCAGGGTGCAAGATTCGGCACCTGACGGAATAAGTAGAGCATTCATCCAGTGAATCAGAGCTACAACAAACTATCGCAAATTATATTGCAAAAATTAAAGATTATATGAATATGTATTAACAGCCTAGATTTTATACTTCTTTGATTTATTAGAATTTCTGAAATGTACTGACTCATTACTCCTCTAATAAAATACCTTTAATACTATATTTACTTGCGCAAGTATTTTTTATTAAATTCTTAATTTATAAGAAGACCCTTTCGACGAGCTAGCTTTGATTATTATGTAATTTCGAAGCACTGAGGGCGCCCTGTCACTATTTCAATATTTCTCACTCACGTGTCGAAATTTTCTTATGAGCTGCTGATGTCGATCCAACTCCTGGTGGTCCTGGACTATGGTAGCCGGAGTCGTCTCTTCCAAGGGGTTACAAAATTATTTTAAAATGAAAATGACTTTTGCTTATAAGAGCATCACAAAGTCTTATAAGAAATTAATAATTCAATCTAACTTTAGCTTTTTACAATTTATAGCAAGGTATTACGCTCTATAATATTTAGGGACCTCTCATGGTGGCATTTGGCAGGCGAGTGTTCGTTCTCCTTTCTCAATTTTACAATTCTCATTTCCGACTTCCAAATTTACATAAAATTTGAATATCCTAGTCCTCCGCCATTAAAGGTTCAAATAGACCGTACTAAAATATTAAATTATTACTTATGTTGTATGTTTAATAATTCTTTGCCTTCGGGCCATATCCATAACATAGACTATACAACAATTTTATATAAATCCCAATCATTTGTAGAAATATATAAATATTTTTGAATCGGCATACTATTGCCGCCTATCAACTGCCATTATGTGATTGGTGCATGCAAATTGTTTCAGTATTCATGCGCTTGGTAACCTCCTATTTCCTGGATACATTTAATTATTTTTATTAGGTTTTTTAAATAGGCCCTCTACATGCTAGTTAATTTCCTATATGTTACTATTTGTTTCATGCATCATAATAGTTAGCCACGTGACCTTTTGTTCCTCCAAATTGCATACCGTTTTGCCGCAATAGATTTCTGCCAAGGTGCTTGGTCAGATTCTACGTTGCATGGCTCGGTCGATCGTTAGGTCGCCGATCACTAAATGTTTATGCCTAACCTCAACCTTCAATATTTTATATAATATTATATATTAGCAAAAAATTATTTCAATTCCTCTTAGGCTGTTGTACAGTTTAGCCAGGACAAGCTGATGTTATCTAATCTTTATGTTATCTCTTTGGCGATATTAGCCAGTTACTTTACTCAGACCTAATAATACTTCAGCTAGGGATTTTTATATCTACCCAAATTTCAATATGTTACAAGGTAAAGAGAGGTAAAAGAAAAGAAGTAAGAAAAGGAGAAACGAATGTGAAGCAGAATGAAAATGGGTAGGTTAAGAAAAATTGAGAAGAGAAGCAGAAAGAGAAAATGGGAAAAGAAGAGAGGAAAAAATAAGGAGAAGCTGGAAAAAGCAAATAGGAATACAAAAGTCATCATATCATAGAAAGTTAATCTTCTTCGTCTTCTTCTTCTTTATTCCACGGAAAATAAAGAAAGAGTACAGCAGTAGGGTGCGATAAGAAAATGAGAAGATAAGTGATAAGAAAAGAACAGGAAGTAACAGGAGCAAGTTATAAGAATCAGTGTATGAAATAAAAATACGAAACAGGAGAATAAAAAAGTGAGACACCTCTAAGGAAGGAAAGTATACAAGAGGAGAGGCGATCAGAGAATGTGGATGTGGAAATAAGTATTGTTGCCTATTGTGCCTGTTCTATTGAGCAGTAGAGATGCACCTATTGTTAGGACTGATCACAAATGGACTTGGATGATGGACTGCCCGGCATAACTGATGCCTCTGTTTGGTACTGCTTGCTGATTGGTTGCGGTCAAGCCAAGGCTCCAACTACACCAACAGCTACAAGAACGTCATGATCTAAACTAAACTATACACTAAAATTACAGCATTAAATTTGGATTTTCGTTTAATAATAATTTATACACTAGAAACTATTTACTTAGAATGGCTCAAAATAACTGAAGTTTATAAAACCGACTACACACGGTCAAACTACATCCCAATATTACAGTTTTCAACGGTTTGCTATGAAATATTTCACGATTTTGTGATTTTACTATTCTGTTGCTCTTAGCTTTGTTAATAGTTCTCAAAGACGATTAAGACACATTTACTGGAATAGAAGGATATTGAAATGAGATAAGAAGGATCAAATGTAAAGAAAAATGAAACAGTTACAATCAAATAAGAAATTTTACATAAATTAATTGATAACCATGAACTGTATGTGATTGAAAAGTTACATTATTCAAATGTAATATAATAAATCCGATTTATTAGGAAAACATTGAATTAGATTACCGGGCCTACATAGGTTTACTAGATGCATACAAATTGGCATACAAATATTATTCATAAGCCGATTTATTAGGGAAACATTGAAAGAAAAATAGAACACATACAATAAATTAATAAATTTTACATAAATTAATTGATAACCATGCACGTACATCACTGAACAGTATGTAAATATAATTTATAAACCGATTACTACGAAAACATTGAATTAGATTACTAGGCCTACATACTAGATACAGACAAATTAGCATAGATGATTATCTCATTATAGCTCTTGTAAGTTTCATTATCTGTCCGTTGAAAAACTTAAATCTATTCGCAACCTGAACATTATTTTGTAAGTATACATTTGAAACCTACCCCTGCAATTCAAATCAAGTGCACAGAAGTTATCCAGTAGTGTTGAAAACTTGCACTCCAGAAGCAAGTGGAATTACTTCAACTACTGTGGAGCTGTATTTTATACTCGCCTCACATATGTAGAGAGATTTGCCAAATCATGTAGTGCTGTATCTAAATGCCTCACGTTGGGCCGGCAAATCATGTGGTGCGTTTTTTAACAGCTTCACATATGTAGGGTGAATTTTGTACTGAATCAATGGTGTAGAGGCTATAAATTTTGCAATGGCGTGTGTGGACGCTGAGTGTACACCAGACTGATTGACTCACTACAAGATTCAATACAATTGTCGGAATCGCGGGAGGCCTAAACGCTCGCTCACCCTTGATTCTTCTAATGACAGATTGTATAATGATGAAATTTTTATAAGTAGTGTAGCGGACGCTAAACACTGAATACGGATACCTTAAAATTATTACCTGTGAAGAATGAGCATACAAAATCATACAGGTCGAGCAAAAATCCCGATGTAGATAATTTACGGGACTGCGTCTCTAATAAGTTCTGAAGGATTAAAATACGGTATTTGGACCAAATATCGTTCAGAATATACTTCGAGAACAGAGTCTTGTCGGGTTTTAAGCTCTATTGTAGGAATTTATATGATCTCTGGCTGCATCTGCTGTACAATTGATGTGTTCGCTCCTAAGTCGAGGTTGGTAACAGATAAAAGCTGATATATGAGCAGGTAAGGACAAAGAATAAATATCTCGATCTGACCCCACTCACTACATCCACTTAGACCTGTTCCAATATCCAGCTTAATTCAATTATTTCAATGATCGTATTCGATCGGTTCTTGATGATATAGAACGTATCAGACACAATAATTGACAGGCTTGAGAAATAATCGAACTCAGAAAACGAATTAACAAAACTGGAGTATATTATAATAAAATATATGATCTCACAGTGCAGATTCAGAATATAATTTACAGATTGAAAGTGGTTTAACATTAACAAAAATGATTAGCAATTTTCTTGTACTTGCATGATATCATGCGTGATTCGACAGAATTTTACAATTGATAAAATTTAACAGTTTTGAAAAGGTAGTGAAGAATGAATTATAAAAAATATTTTTTAAAAAGTTTGCTCGGGGTCGTGGTTCTGGCAGCGGAGGATAGCTAATCAACTACAAGTTCTTATAAATTCTATAGGAATAAATTCTAGGCTCTTAATAACTAAAAGCGCTTGTCGGCGTGGCCAATAATTTAACGAAGAAAATTTTATGTTTTTCTGCACTGAAATATTTTCGAAGCGTAGATTGGGGCCCCGTTAAACTTATAACTCACGTGAAATTCCTTGGCGGTCGTGGTTTTCTTCTTTAGATCAAAAATCGTTTGATCGGCAGCGGGTCCAGGCTTCGGTTTCAGCACGTGGGGATTTTAATTTAATATTTCCTTCACCAAGTTAATTAAGGGATAATTTACTTTAAACTTTTAAATTATCGATTGATGAAAATAAATTTACAAATAACAAATAGATTGGCCTAAAATATCGGCTCACAAATAAAACATATAAAATCGAACGAAAATTTTACAAATAGGTCTTGGTAACTATAAAGAGATCTGAACGGTGAGGATTTCAAAAGGGAAGTGCTGTCTTTTCTCTCAGCTTCTTGGCTAGACCTTTCTTCTGAGAATCTCGATGTAATAATTTGCATGAAAATTTGCCATTGGTAGAACGATTGTGACGTAGACATGACGTCAGTGGCAAGCAGTAGAATATAATTCCTTTAATTACAATAATAATTCAATTTATATAATTCTTAAAACTGCTTAATCTCATAGACATAGTTCCTCTCATACAATGTACATGTGCTAGCGTATATGATAAGGCAGGTTTGTTGTCTGATAGTAGATTAACATGTGTTGCTTTCAAACGATCACCTTTTTGGTGCTATTTCTATGCACTATGATTGGCTTAGGCTTGCCAAAGAGATTTAATTACCATGTGGTTCAGTTGAAGTAACCATTAATAAATTAATATTCTTATACAATTTTTATTAGGTTTGAGACTGTTATAATTAATTTCTGCCGTTTTATCAATAATATACTGTTCATGCTATGACCTAGTTAGTTACAATAAGACCTGACATATAATATAATTTCTTAAATAATAAATAATTTCAACGATAATACATACATTTTATTTTTTTATTCGAAATTCTTGGTCCTTTATTGATAGTTTTCTAATTTTTAGAAATGATATTATATCTTGTGTGAAGCCAGCATGACATTTATTTGACAATACTTTGAATCAGTCAGCTGCGTTCGAACTGTTTTAAAAACATCTGATCGATAGTAAACAAAGTGTAACCTCAAAATCAATGAACAATTCATAAATAATTCGTGCTTTATTTGCAGAATAATTATAATTTTATTGAATAATTTTCTAGAAAATATTCAGTACAGAACGGTACTCTTATCTAATATACAGTTACTGATAAGTAAGCTTTATCGCTCGGTCGCTAACTATTCCTTTAGCAAATTCTTTCATTTTAAAAGGTAATCACAATTTTTCTCTCTTCTCATGAGGTCTATTTAAAAAATTCATCACACAAAGCCCCCAGGATATTTTAAATAGGTAATGGGAGACGAGTCGAAACAATGACTATTTGAAAAATCCGATATTGTGATGAATACACCATTTCATCTCCTTACTTCTACGAAAACTCGACACTTAACACTAAAAACGATATATCGTGCACTTTTGGCTACGAGAAAATAAATAATTGATTGTTCCTTCCATTGGATACAATCGAAATACAATAATTAATGAGGTCTCTTTGGATCCTTCATTAAAACAACTCCACAACTTCCATTCACGGGTGGCTTATGAGCAGACCCATAACTATAACAAATATACAAAATTAGACATATTATCCTCTTAGGATTCAAACAGTATTTGCAACAAATATAGATTTTCATCATTTTTCATGGTTATTACAAGTTTCGACTCTTTGTTCTGGCTTTTACATAAATTGGGTGAGAGTGTGATTTAACTTCGGTGACTTGACAATTGTCTACCATTTGACTCGAGCAATTCTTTTTTTACGCTTAGTACGTTGTGTACAAACAGGGTTACACTTGAAGTGATTTTTTTGATTTTTATCAATGCTGGTCACAAATATTATGCTTTCAAGATTATATTTATCAATTTGAATTACAATTCATGCTCTTTTGATGCAACAATAATGAATTTCACATTTGAAGGTAAGAATTTCATTTTCTTTTGAGCTTTTTAGAGATACATTTATATGACATAGAACATGCGCATTCCGTACAATTTAACATAAATATATATTTTTGGTTGCGTTTTTTACTTATACTTCCACATTAAATAATAGGTTACAATAATTAATAACGATATTGCTTTGATTCCTTTACATTGACTCTATGATTTCGCACACATTGGTTGGTGTGATGAAGAAAATTATCGAACAGGCTTTGGTTCTGAATAGATTTTTCTATCGATTCTGTATTTCGAGGTTAGATTTACACATTTTTTCAAATAAACTTTGTTTATTTTCTTTCCTCCCATTCACTACTAACTTCATGTTATTTCTAATTTATAATTATTTTCTGTGGATAATATAATTCTTGTTTCTGTTTTTCAGTTGTGCAGATGATACCAGGCGATTGTTTCGGTGATGACTCTGACACGAGGTGGATGGCTTGATTAGGTTGGTAATTTTTAAAGTTGTTTCGTAGTTTTATTTTCTTCTGTTATTAGAGTTGATTTCGATTTCTTCATTTGAAGTGAATTAATAATATTTCCTTATTAGCTGAGATGCGGCGAAGTTAGGTTATGTTGTTGATTAGGCAGCAGTAGAAAGATGCTAGTCTGCAAAGATATGATTCGGTGGGTAGGCTGTGACCATGAAAAGTTTGATGATTCGTATAATCCACGAACGTAGTTTCCAGTTAATTAAAACATTATTCCTTCCTCAAGCCCCCATCTAAATTTGATTTCGGTATTTGTTTCAATTTTCCATTCCAATTTGCAACTATCCGTTTTATCAAACTTGGCTTAAAACGAATGTGCCGGTGGTGTAGATCGATTCTTACAAACATATTTCCTCTTTGTCGGCCTGTAACATGCAGTTTGATATTTTTAAACCTGACATGCCAGTGGTGTCTGTGGGTTTTTTCAAATGATCTTTTTCTTCTCTGCATGGTGGTGTACAGTCGGCTTGATTTTAACCGGACATGACTGCGGTGATTGTAGGTCCTTCTCAATACTGTCTTCCTCTTTTCTTGCATTTTGGTATAAGATTTGATGTAGGATTTCAGCCTTATATGACGGCGGTGTAGGTAGATTCTTCTTGAGACCGTTTTTCCTTTTTGCATGACAGGGAGAAATTGGATATTCAATTTTAGCCTAACATGACGGCGGTGGTTGTAGGTTCTTCTAGATATTCTTCTTCTTTCTTGAATTGGTTTGCTGCTTGTGTGTAGTCTTGACTTTATGCGGATTTTAATTGTTCTAATGTTGTTTTCTGATTGTTTTTGATGGATACTGATTTGATGTGTTGCAGGTGCTGTCCTCGGTGGATGGGAGATATGTGCGGTCGGCGGTCCGGGCTGCTCTTCAACTCGGCGGGCAACGTCCTTGGATTCCTGATGTCCGGCGCGCGGGGGTACAGGCTGTCCCTCTACCTGATGGGTGTTATCCTCAGCTTGGCGGGTGATGTCGTCCGGTCCCTCTCGGCATCCTGCGGGGTGTGGTGCGACTTCAGTCTTGACATTCTCGGTAGGTTGGTCTTCCTTATATGTGTCATGTTCACTTGCTTGTTTTATGACCTCCTCTTCAAATATGTTCGCTTTCGCATGCATGGGCTCGATCACTGGTCCAATATTGATTTTAATTGTTTGACATTCCTCCTCAATTTGCCGTGTTACCGTCCTGCTTTCTTCCGCTGCTTCTTTCAACCTTTGTTCCAGTTTATCGAAATCCTGTTCATATACTTTCTTTAATTCTTCATTTGTTTGTTTGGTATCTTCAATTATTTGGTCGTAGTTCTTATCTATATTGTTTAGTGTTTCATTCATTTGATCGTAGTTCTTATTTATATTGTTCAATGCTTCCAGTGTTACTGAAGAACTTAGTTTTATTGCTTCCAGGATGATGTTCCAATCCAGCATGACAACGGGTGTATGGTCCTCAGTCAGCGGCGGAAATTCTGTGGTGTGAGGTGCGGATGTCTGGATCTCCGGAACGGTGGTACATGGGCGTTTCTCCCACGCGACATCTTCCGTCCTTGAGGTCGCCGATGTGGGCTCCAGGATGCGGTGTGGTTCTTCCATAATTTATTGGATGATACAATGATGCGAGTGCAGTGAAACGATCGCAAATATGTGGGGTTATGTGCAAGATTACAAATGAATGACCACAAGTTGAAATAGTGTAAAAAATTCGTTGAAGTGAAGGAATACAAAAGTGTGCTTCAATAATATGTTCAGTGATGAAGTGAATCAAAGTAGCAATATCGTTAACATAAAATGATAACAACATAAAGGATACACAATGGATAATTATGCGATAACAAAGGTACGTCTCTTATAATTTATTATTCTTATTATTATAAATATTTTACTCTTATAATTTCTTGCCGCATTCTATATATAGGGCTAGTATCTTTGCAAAATTTTATATAAAAGCAGCAGTGTTCTGCTTGAATTATCCACAATATATCCGTGATTTAGTTTGGCTTCCCTTTTTATGCTCTTAAAAAAAAAATTAAAAATGTAAATAACTTCAATCCTCTTTTCCATAAATTTTCTATAAATTGTTTCAATATAGACCTAATATTCTTCAAATAATATGACCTTTCTTATGGTATTTCTTATACCTATGACTTATAATATGACCAATTTTCGAATAACACAATAATAAAACTCTGAGTTCGATTTTTTTCTAAAAATTCATCAATCGATAAATTTCTTTTCTGTTCAAAAATTGGGTATGGTACGTCTTGTTATTTTATATAACAGTGAACAGTTAATATTTAATTTGAAGAAATTCACAACCATGAATTCTTCAAGAATTTTCCCTTTGTCAGCGCTATAGTATACTGAGCAACTAAATAATCCTCGTAGTCGATTATCCACCTCTTCAATGCCCCACGTTGGGCGCCAAATCATGTGGAGCTGTATTTTATACTCGCCTCACATATGTAGAGAGATTTGCCAAATCATGTAGTGCTGTATCTAAATGCCTCACGTTGGGCCGGCAAATCATGTGGTGCGTTTTTTAACAGCTTCACATATGTAGGGTGAATTTTGTACTGAATCAATGGTGTAGAGGCTATAAATTTTGCAATGGCGTGTGTGGACGCTGAGTGTACACCAGACTGATTGACTCACTACAAGATTCAATACAATTGTCGGAATCGCGGGAGGCCTAAACGCTCGCTCACCCTTGATTCTTCTAATGACAGATTGTATAATGATGAAATTTTTATAAGTAGTGTAGCGGACGCTAAACACTGAATACGGATACCTTAAAATTATTACCTGTGAAGAATGAGCATACAAAATCATACAGGTCGAGCAAAAATCCCGATGTAGATAATTTACGGGACTGCGTCTCTAATAAGTTCTGAAGGATTAAAATACGGTATTTGGACCAAATATCGTTCAGAATATACTTCGAGAACAGAGTCTTGTCGGGTTTTAAGCTCTATTGTAGGAATTTATATGATCTCTGGCTGCATCTGCTGTACAATTGATGTGTTCGCTCCTAAGTCGAGGTTGGTAACAGATAAAAGCTGATATATGAGCAGGTAAGGACAAAGAATAAATATCTCGATCTGACCCCACTCACTACATCCACTTAGACCTGTTCCAATATCCAGCTTAATTCAATTATTTCAATGATCGTATTCGATTGGTTCTTGATGATATAGAACGTATCAGACACAATAATTGACAGGCTTGAGAAATAATCGAACTCAGAAAACAAATTAACAAAACTGGAGTATATTGTAATAAAATATATGATCTCACAGTGCAGATTCAGAATATAATTTACAGATTGAAAGTGGTTTAACATTAACAAAAATGATTAGCAATTTTCTTGTACTTGCATGATATCATGCGTGATTCGACAGAATTTTACAATTGATAAAATTTAACAGTTTTGAAAAGGTAGTGAAAAATGAATTATAAAAAATATTTTTTAAAAAGTTTGCTCGGGGTCGTGGTTCTGGCAGCGGAGGATAGCTAATCAACTACAAGTTCTTATAAATTCTATAGGAATAAATTCTAGGCTCTTAATAACTAAAAGCGCTTGTCGGCGTGGCCAATAATTTAACGAAGAAAATTTTATGTTTTTCTGCACTGAAATATTTTCGAAGCGTAGATTGGGGCCCCGTTAAACTTATAACTCACGTGAAATTCCTTGGCGGTCGTGGTTTTCTTCTTTAGATCAAAAATCGTTTGATCGGCAGCAGGTCCAGGCTTCGGTTTCAGCACGTGGGGAATTTTAATTTAATATTCCTTCACCAAGTTAATTAAGGGATAATTTACTTTAACTTTTAAATTATCGATTGATGAAAATAATTTACAAATAACAAATAGATTGGCCTAAAATATCGGCTCACAAATAAAACATATAAAATCGAACGAAAATTTTACAAATAGGTTTGGTAATTATAAGAGATCTGAACGGTGAGGATTTCAAAAGGGAAGTGCTGTCTTTTCTCTCAGCTTCTTGGCTAGACCTTTCTTCTGAGAATCTCGATGTAATAATTTGCATGAAAATTTGCCATTGGTAGAACGATTGTGACGTAGACATGACGTCAGTGGCAAGCAAGAGAGTATAATTCCTTTAATTACAATAATAATTCAATTTATATAATTCTTAAAACTGCTTAATCTCATAGACATAGTTCCTCTCATACAATGTACATGTGCTAGCGTATATGATAAGACAGGTTTGTTGTCTGATAGTAGATTAACATGTGTTGCTTTCAAACGATCACCTTTTTGGTGCTATTTCTATGCACTATGATTGGCTTAGGCTTGCCAAAGAGATTTAATTACCATGTGGTTCAGTTGAAGTAACCATTAATAAATTAATATTCTTATACAATTTTTATTAGGTTTGAGACTGTTATAATTAATTTCTGCCGTTTTATCAATAATATACTGTTCATGCTATGACCTAGTTAGTTACAATAAGACCTGACATATAATATAATTTCTTAAATATAAATAATTTCAACGATAATACATACATTTTATTTTTTTATTCGAAATTCTTGGTCCTTTATTGATAGTTTTCTAATTTTTAGAAATGATATTATATCTTGTGTGAAGCCAGCATGACATTTATTTGACAATACTTTGAATCAGTCAGCTGCATTCGAACTGTTTTAAAAACATCTGATCGATAGTAAACAAAGTGTAACCTCAAAATCAATGAACAATTCATAAATAATTCGTGCTTTATTTGCAGAATAATTATAATTTTATTGAATAATTTTCTAGAAAATATTCAGTACAGAACGGTACTCTTATCTAATATACAGTTACTGATAAGTAAGCTTTATCGCTCGGTCGCTAACTATTCCTTTAGCAAATTCTTTCATTTTAAAAGGTAATCACAATTTTTCTCTCTTCTCATGAGGTCTATTTAAAAAATTCATCACACTACCAATACAAAAATTGCTTGTTTCAAAAACAAACTTTCTCCTGGAGATAGCTTATAATTTGGAGAATTTCCATACACTTACTACAAAATTTCTGCTTTTCCCGAAGTGCAGCACTTTGACGTTTTTATCGCGTGACTGAGTGTCTCACTTTTGCTCGCCCAGGGAAGAGAAGGTTCGTGAAAGACTGACTGCCCCAAACTTTTCTGACAACTTGGAACTCTGCCTGATAGATATACGAGGAGATTCTAGACTGAAGTAACAGTCATAATATGTTCTATGAATCACTTCTGCCGTCGCCAAGTTGAAGAGTATCGACCCCGTCGATACTGAGAGTGCGTGATTTTTTAATTGGACATGTCTACTTAGTATAGACTGGGTGGGCAACAAGTCCTTTCTGAATGATGTGCTGAAGTATTTCCTTTTTGAATGAAATGAGGAGAATGGGATCATCGAAATTGAAAATGATGAGGAGGAGGAGCATGTAAGGAAATGATAACAAGGAAAAATAAGAGGGAGAAGAGGAGGAGGAGGAGGAGGAGGAGGAGGAGGAGGAGGAGGAGGAGGAGGAGGAGGAGGAGGAGGAGAAGAAGAAGAAGAAGAAGAAGAAGAAGAAGAAGAAGAAGAAGAAGAAGAAGGAGTGGTAGAAGAAGAAGAAGAAGGAGTGGTAGAAGAAGAAGGAGGAGGATGAGGAGGAGTGGGAGGAGGAGCAGGAGGAGATGAGTAGGAGACGGATGAAGAGAAAAAGAAGGAGTAGATGGAGAGAAAGAAGGAGAAGAAAAAGGAGGAGGAGGAGGATATGAAAAAGATGATGAAGTAGAAGAATCAGAGGATGAAAATAAAATTATGATGATTACCCCATGATAAAGAAGAAATTGAAAAATCACATATTAGGAACGTAAGTGATTGATCAAGTGGTAACATGATATCTAATCGTTCAGAGATGTTGATAAAATTGACTCTCTCTTTTTACTCCCGTTGGAAAGACGATTGTTCCAGGCTAGCGTCGCTAACAGTTAGTTATGAGCTACAAAATCCCTTTCCGATAGTTTGGTACAGAAGGTCCATTTCCCTCAACGCACAAACTTAGGGCTCAAGTGAACACCATCCTCAACTAAAATTAAAAAAGAAATGAACGGAAAAGCATGAGAAAAGAGGAGGATGGAAGAAATGCAGGGGGAAAAATTTAATGAGGAATAGAAAGGGAAATATGACAGAAGAGGAAGGTAAAAGGAATGGGAGGGAATAAATTAAATAAGAAATTGAAAGGAAAATATGAGAGAAAAACAAGGTATGAAATGAACCGAAAGATACGAAGGGAGTAGAATATTGTATATTTTATTTCATAATTCTTTACATGGTCAGGTCTGATCAAGACAGAGACTGATCAAGAGAGATGGATCAATTTAAGAGAGACAGATCAAAAAGTAGAATGAAGAGGAGAAGAGGAGAATTGAATTGAATCGCTACTTTTATTAAAAACATGGGAGGACGAAGTTAGGGCGCAGTCGGCCCTCTATTACATTTAACCCTCCATAGAATCGAACAGAATAGAATGATTGCCTTTATTTTTGACCTAGGAGTGCGAAGTTAGGGCGCAGCCGGCCTCTATTACACTTGAACCTCCATACAAAGAGGAATGAAGAGGAAAGGAGGAGAAATGAGGAGAAGAGGAGGAATAGAATGAGGAGAAGAGAAAAATCGAAAAGAATAGTTAGCTGTAACTAGTCCTAGGTACACAGTTGGCCTTCTCGTCGTGCTCCACTATTTCTAATGGAGGAAATTGGACGGATGGACGCGCACGAGCGGATGGGGCACGTGCTCCCCCCTGAACCCCTTCCCCCCTCAAGGGGTACCGATTGTCGGTCAACACCCGCCTTAATTATTTCATTAAAACGCCAACTACTAGGCTATTGCTACACTAGTTTCCTATTCTTTTACAGTCAGTATTATTACTAAATAACATCAATGCTGTTATTATTCAACCAATGCTGACAGATTAAAGTGAATCTAACTGTGGACCTCCATCAGTTGACCGACACTAGATCTGGTTCAAGCGTTCTAATCATCTGCGAGGTGGTCTCAATCAAATGTGTCCTAGAAATCACTGGTTAATTTAATTAATTGGGTGACAACTCTCTGTTGATTTGCTATTTTTATTGACGATTTTAAAGTGACCTTGATAAAATTGGATTTCTTCAAGTCTCCAAAAGAATTTAGGAGGAATTAAGAATTATTTTATTCATCTGGTGGTTCGATATGGCCTGAATATACCGGGTGTCTATAAATGAATATCGGGGGTTTAACGCTTTATAAGATTTATTACATTATACTTACAGTTATAAATGATATGTCAAATGAAAGAACAACTCAAACAGTTTTTGTTCGTTGGTGAGCAAGATGGTGCGCCACCTCACTGGCATAACGAAGTATGCGATTGGTTGAACGTAACTGTACCCGACCGCTGGATTGGCCGCAAGGGGCCCAATGACATAGCTTGCTATGCGTGGCCTCCACGGTCACCCGACCTAGCGTCATGCGATTTTTACCTTTGGGGTTTCATCAAGGATCGTGTGTATGTGTCTCCGTTACCAGCTGACCTCCTTGGATTACGAAAGAGGATTGAAGCAGCTGTTGCAACAATTACAGAAGACACACTACTCAACGTTTGGGAAGAACTCGGCTATAGACTTGATGTGTGCCGTGTGTCAAATGGTGCTCACATAGAACACTTGTAAGCTTGTATATAAAACTGTTTGAGTTGCTCTTTCATTTGACATTATCATTAATAACTGTAAGTATAATGTAATAAATCTTATAAAGCGTTAAAACCCCGATATTCATTTATAGACACCCGGTATTTATTTATTTGAGATAAGTTTGAGAGCACAAGGATGATATCCAATAATTGCTCTCTAAACACATACTACATGTAAAACAATTGAAAATGTAATATTTAATACAAATATTGAAAGAAATGAAAAGTTTTTACGAAAAGTCTTTCTGAAAAATATACATTACAGAAAATTTAAACTCAATATAATGAATTCACAATATATCCATATAATGGGATTCCATGAAAATACAGAAATTTACAGTGATCACAGATTATAGATAGTAGACAGGGAAACCGGAAATCTGTAAACATAAAATTTTAGTGAGTTGAGTTGTTCAGTCACCAACCTCTGTCCTCTGTAACTGTACCAAGGGCCAAGCCACACGAAGCGTTTTTTCACGCGTTTTCAGACGAGTCGGCAGGGCAGGAAGCACTAAGATTGGCTGATTATATGCTGATTCACGAACGCCAACCTTATTGTGACTGTGTAGTCACAATAAGTGTTGAAACCATCATCGAACAATGATAAAATTTTTGAAATAAACAGGAAATATTGAATTTGTTTCAGTTTTAAACTGATTAAAACAAAAGTTGTATTCAAATGATGTATTATTGATCTATTTATTCGTTGATATAATTACAAATCATATGAATATGATCGGGATAGAACAACAGGCATAGCCCAAAACTATTCTGTTCCCAAATTTTGATAAATAATGAAATGTCCAAAAAAATAGTCATGTTCTTAATGAGAAAATTTGAAGTTCAAAGTTCTGTCCAAGAATATATATTAGCTAGAAATAATTTCTAATTTCTAATAATTTTGAATTAAGAATGATTAAAATACCAAATTATAGTCAAATTTTGCACTTATTATAACCGCACTTTGAATAAATTAAATAATTTCAGAAAATTTTGAAGCCAAAAATATACACACAACTTTCAACTAGGCACAGCTGTTACAAACATGTAAGAAACAAATTTTTTCAACATTTAATGTTGAATGAATGTTTTTTGTTCTTCATACTCCACCGATCAAATATTCCGATCAAGAACGGCTTGTTTATCAGTGGAATTATTTGATATTTTAATAATTAACAATAAATTATTGTTAATCGGGTAAGATTTCCTAGAGTAGTAGTTCACATCTTCTAATTACTGTTTCTAATGTTTTCGAGGTTAAAATCTTCCAATGTTCACTCCTTCTAGTTCAAATGTTTTGAATTAGAAGCCTACATTGGTTACAAGTAGCAAATTTTGTTCAATAAAGATACTCTGGCCGTTCACTCAGGCTCTTCTAACACAAACTATTCACGGGAGAAAGACTTAAGACTTTTTACTACCTTTACTTGTTTACATTTTCTTTCCATTCATAGCATGTAAAGAGAAAAAATCAATCGATGGAGGATATGAGTACCAAACTGAAAAAAGTATAATATGATTTCCTAGAGTTGAAGTTTACATCCTCTAATGTTTTTTAATGTTCACATCTAATGTTTTCGAGATTCACATCTTCCAATGTTCACTTCTTATTTATTTTATTTATTTATTTATAATTTTTACAAAGTAGCACTGATTGGGAGAGAAAAACCAAGGATACTCCTTGTACTATTTCTCTCCTAAATTTAGATAACATTTTAAATGTCCAAAATAGGGTTATGGTTTCACTTTCCTAGAATTTTGTCCATTTTCACTAAAAAACAACGAAAACTAAGAATTTTAAAGTTCAAATAAATGTTTTGAATAAGAAGCCCACATAGGTGACGAGTAACAAATTTTGTTCAATGAACAGAAAAATACCCTTACTTAATAGACGTTATGAATACTAAACTAAAAAAAATACAAGCAACGTTTTAACAATCAATGCAGAAGATTTTAATGGTATGATCATTAGTACAGTAGAAGCTTACAGGAATAAACTAATCTCTTTGTGGGTTTTAATAGGTGGACTGGAAGAGATTGCTTGCAATTATCTGCAAGGAGCTGTTGAGGATCTTTTGCAAGCTGAGAACGAAGTGAAGTGAAGTGGCACTCAGAGAACGAAACAGTCTATTCAAGCAAACACCGATTAAGCTATAGAGAGAGATTCACGTCAATCTGTCAGCTTTGGTTGTATGGGGAGCATTGATGTCATAGAATGAGGAATGATGACAGGTAGCTGACTAGAGCTCTTCAAATCCGTTCACTCAGGCTCTTTTAACACAAATTCTTCACGGGAGAAAGACTTGACACTTTTTACTACCTTTACTTGTTCACATTTCCTTTCCATTCATAGCGTGTAAAACGTTATTTTTGAGCTTGAAAAATTGTTCGTGAACTTCAAGATGGAAATGAGACTCTAATGGAAATGATAACTCTTTTGAAATAAGAGTTATTCTTCAAGATGGGATGAGAATTTCACACATAATTATTATTAAACGAAAATCTAGATTAAATGCTGCAAATCACCCTGAAGACTTTTGCTACTGCAAATATTGACAACAAGGTAAACAGTTAAATGGAAAATTCGATGAGCGCTACTATTCAAAAATTCGACAGAGTCACTGTCAATGTTGTAGAGCCGTTCCATAATGGAATAAAACTGTGCAGAATTTGACAATATACGTGTGTTTTTATTTAATTATTCAAAAATTAATTATCTTCAGGGTGATTTGCAGCATCGAATTTGGATTTTCGTTTAATAATAATTATAAATTCATTACCATTTGAATAAAAGAAATTATCTCAGTAATTTCCATCTGCAATTTCACACATATTGAAATTTAATATTAATTTTGTTAAATTTCAGTAACAGAATTAAAATTGATTGTGAGTTTATTGAATTAGAATCAATCATCTTGGAGAAAACATGAGAGGGAAAAGTTGATCCTGAGTGAGAAAAGAAAAAGAGTTCAAAGTCTACGTAATCTATTAGTCACTTCGTGAAGAAGTTTAGTATTTCTCATTCTATTGATGTGATAATTTCGACTTTAATCTGAGCAGCTGGTGAGTTAAATGAAGCCTTGGTTTTCCATTATTTCGATATTTTCAGTAGCAATATTTGGGACACATCATCAGTTGGTACATAATACTCAAAGACACATAGGAAACAATTATTACAAAAATTGTAAATCCTTAAATTCCTCATAATGTATCAAATTTTGAATTTGAACGACAAGCTGTTACGATTCAGTTTAAACCTTCTCAGAGAAAAAAGTCCCCATCATTACTTTGAGCTGCTATAAAAATCCAGAAATAGACTAGAAAAAGCCTGACACGTTATGCTAAACTATAAGTTAATAAATGATAGGTTTGATGAATTATTACATTTTATGCCGGTTTGTTCGATTTGTTGGTTTTAGAACGATGAAAAACTCTTTCCACAAATGTTTATATATTCAGATCAACTATATTATGCAGAGATATTATGCTGATTGTTTAAGTACAATGCAATAATCCTACAGACAATATCGATTTGTATATTCATTATTTGAAGATGGAATCGTGTATGCTAATTCCAAGATAAGGCCATTTGTATCCTTGCATTGGAAAATTGTGGTTCGAAAAATTAGCCCATCAAATTTTCTCTTTGACCGCCCATCTGACAATATTATTAATTCAAGTACCAATCAGTTGATGTCCTGCAATAATTAATAAATTCATTGTTACCAGGGAGACAAAGAGTAGTTCCGTTATATCAGACTGAGTTGCCATTCAGTTGGAATTTTATAGGTAGGAATTCTATAAGTTACTAGCATACTCCCAGTAGATTGTCACAGACATTAGATTCAATCTATTGTACTGTTTCCACTATAAGTAAAAAGTATAAAATGTAATAATTCTATACTAAAATATTCAAGTGCTCTACAAGAGGACAGAAATGCTGTACCATATAGCTTCCATAAAAGTATAGATTCTATCTATGGTGGTGTTTCAACTATTGGTATACTTTACAAAGATTCGAGTGATAGATAGTGGTGAGGGGTGGAGGCGGCATTAGATGACATGTCATCATGTGGTATTGGGGTTCCATTCTACAAGTAGAAGCAAGCAATCCAGCAATCGTGACGGTAATCGGATCGGACAACTGTCTGCTGCCATCCATATCGCATGTCCGTCCCCACATCAGCCAATGGCAAACACGCAATCCAACCTACTAGTAAAATACAGTATACTACTTGTTGTTTGTCTGCCGCTCCTTTTTCTCTCTTCTTCTACTTCTTCCTCTCCTTCTTCCTCATATTTATATTCTTCTACTTCTTCTTCTTCTCCCCCACTCTTCTTCCTCATATTCATCATCCTCTCTTTTTTCCCCCCTCTCTTCTTCCTCATATTCATCATCCTCTCTTTTTTCTCCCCCTCTCTTCTTCCTCTGGTAGAGAGTCATCCTCTCTCTCTCTCTCTCTCCTCTCTCTCTCTCTCTCTCTCTCTCTCTCTCTCTCACACTCTCTCTCTCTCTAGGATATTTTTAATATTCTTTCCGAAGAATGGACATTAATATGTCCAAAGCTCCGCCAATTTATGTACATGCATAACAATATAATTATCTATAGTTATTATATTACAAATTGCTTTTTCATATCATATACAGTTCAATAATAAATTATTTTCTTAGTCTATATTATGTTAATTCATCTATAATTTTGCTGTATTGTAAGCTATTGTATATTAGTGTATAAGCCAGTATATAGTGTAATCTACATAAATAAAGTACTCAATCAATCAATCAATCCTCATATCCTCTCCTCTTTCTCCTCCTGCAATCATCTCCTTCTACATCTCTTCATCTTCTACTTCTTCTTCCCTCTCCTCCTCCAAACATCTCCATCTACATCACTTCTTCTTCGTCCTCCTCTATTCTTCTTCTTCTTTCTCCTACACCAATCATCTCCTTCTACGTCACTTTTTCTTCTAATTCATCTTCCTCATTTGATCTTTTTCTTCTTTCTCCTCCACCTTTTCATTATTTTATTCCTCTCTTCTCCTTTCTCATCCTCTTCTTCTTATTTCTCTTATCATCTTCCCCTTCTTCCTCCACCTCTATTATTTTTTTCTCTCCTCCTCCTCTCTTCTTCTTCTTCATATTCATCATTCTCTTTTCTCCTTTCTCCTCCTCCTCCCCCTTCTTCTACTCTCTTCTCCATATTCATCATTCTCTCTTCTCCTTTCTCCTCTTCCTTCTCCTTCTTCTCAGTACACGTCTTCTTCATTCTCCTCCTGTCACTTTTTTCTCCTCTTATTTCACTTCTTCTTCTTACTTCTCTAATCTTCTTCTCCCTCCTTCCTCTTCCTCCATTCACCTCCTTCTTCATCTTGTCTTCTCTTTTCTCCTCCCCCTTCTTCTTCTTACTTCTCAATCATCTTCTCCCTTCTTCCACCACCTCTAATTTCTTTCTCCTCCTCCTCTCTCCCACTTCATATTCATCATTCTCTCTTCTCCTTTCTCCTCCTTCTTCTACTCTCTTCTTCATATTCATCATTCTCTCTTCTCCTTTCTCCTCCTCCTCCTCTGCCGTTTCTTCTCCTTCTTATTCTTCTTCTCCTCCTCTCCTGCTTCTCCTCCTCGTCTTCTTATTCTACTTCCTAATTCTTGTTCTCACTCCTCCTCCTCCATTCTTCTTCGTCCTTTTTTCTTCCTCTGCTCTTTACTCATTAATTAATTAGTGATATTGTAGAATTTCAAATATTAATTAATTGTTCAAGTTTCAAAATTGATGTAATTTAATTGAATTTCGGGTTAAATTTACTATTACTTTACTATTTAATGTACTATTTAAACACCGATAAACTTGAAACAAAGCATTGTATCTGTCCCATCCTTGTGGAATAAATTGGAATAATACTATACTGGAAATTTGGGAAACAGAGCCACTGTCCCAACACATGAAAATGATAAATTGTGCTGATGGATTGTCCTGTAATCTTCAGATACCGGATACTGTAAAGCTGAGATAGAAATGATAGCCTATCCTGACACACCTGAAGACTGAAAATTGATGGCCACTTTCCTGAAGCCAGCTTTTACGACTGACTATCACCCATCTATAACTCAGAACTCAATATTGTAGGATTGCTTTTACTGCATCAGATATCATTCTAATTCGGCGAGTGACTGATTGAAATTATCGATTCTCTCATTCCACCTTCTCGAAATAAAGCTACCACCCCCCCTCCCCACCTAACACACCAGAACACAGCTCAAATCATAACCGCTAGCCGTTTCAATTTATTTCTCGCTGTTTAGAAAACTGAGGAAGAAGAAGAAGAAGAAGAAGAAGAAGAAGAAGAAGAAGAGGAAGAAGAAGAAGAAGAGGAAGATGAGGAAGGAAGATAAAATAAATAAATAAATTTTATTTGTTTCAAGCACAAATTCTCAAACAAACGAGGAGGAAGATAAGTAAAGAAGAAAAATATGTAAAGAAGATGAAGACGTATAAGGATGATAAGGATGAGGAGGGAGGAAAACAAAGAACAGCCGAAAGGAAGAAGAGGGAAAACAAGAAGGCAAAAAAGAAAGGACAGAAGACGAAGAACAAATCATGTGTATGAAGAAATGAAGAAAACGGGCAGAAGAGGAGGTAGGAAAGGAGAAAAGGAGGAGGAGGAAAATAAGGATGAAAAGACGAGAGATGAAAAGAGAGGAAGATTGGAACTAAGGAGCTGGGGAATGAGAAGACGAATATGAGTAGTAAGGATAACTAAAAGAACAAGAAAAAAAGAAAAGAGTGAATAATGCAGCGAGGATAAAGAGAAGAATGATAGGAGCAGGAGAAAAATAAATATGTGGAATAGAGGGAAAAATGATAAAGAAGAAGAGAATGGGGTGAAGGAGAAGGTTGAAGATTAGGAAAATGGAAAAAGGATAAGAAAAACATGGAAAGAAGAAAAAATGTGGAGTGAAATAAAGAGAAACTGGAGAAGAAAAGTGAAGAATAACATAAGGAGAAGAAAAATTTAGGAGATGAGAAAACTGTTTCGAAAAGCCTTTCTCACGTAATGCGGAATCGAATTGAGAAAAATGTTGTCAATGACGATTCGACCAACTTACAACTGTAATAAAAAAGCAATTTTACGAGCTGCAACGCATCGCAATCTCTGTAGGCTGCTCAATTTTCGTTGCAAATCAAAATTTTCTTCTCAACCAACCTGACTCTTTACTACCCATCAGTCTCTTCCTTCAGCCTTCCATTAAATCGAAATTATATTTCTCCACCAAGTCGACTTAATACCCAAGTTCAAGTGTACGTCAGTTCAGTATGCACTTTACCAGAATACTATTAATTCAAACGCAATACGTATTTCAAATCGAATTAAATTAATTTTTCGACAAGAAATCCACTCTATTCCTGTCCATCTTTTGGTAGAGAGTTAGTAGGATTTGGTAGAAAGTTGGTGGGAAGGATATTTTGAATATTCTTTCCAAAGAATGGACATTGATAAGTCCAAAGCTCCACCAATTTATGTAGATGCATGACAATATTATCTGTAGCTATTACCAATTGCTTTTTTCATATCATGCAGTTCAAAAATCATTTTCTTAGTCTTTATTATGTAAATTCATCTCTGATTTAGCTGTATTGTAAGCTATTGTGTAAGTGTAAAAGCTAGTATTATATTGTAATCTACATAAAATAAAGTACTCAATCAATTAATCTATTAGGCTACTTTTCACTATTTTCCTCCTTCTTCCATGGCCTTCCTTCTTTACAACAACATTATGTGAATTTATCATGTGAATAACCATATTATGTGAATTCCAAGTCGTAGGCCTATATTCGTAGTTTCCAAAGTGTCTCAAGTTTATTAATCTCATAATGATGAGTAGTAACTATATTGTGAAAAATGAAATTATTCCATTGCAAAAATATTCAAACTTGGCGAAAAGTACGTCTAAATACTAGACTACAGTTCCCACAAAACACAAAAAATCAAGTCGAAATATCTAGAAATACAAGGCTACAAGGAAACACAATGCAACAAGGAGACTACAGAAGAATGATCAATGTGTGTGAAGACTTGACCAAAATTACACACATATTTAGATACGAAACGATCGGCATCTAACTGGCTTCAATTAAATGCCGGCAATTTTATTGAACCGGGCTGGCTATACCGCGAGAAGGAAGGTCATTTGGAGGACACACACACCTATTACATGTACCACACATATGCAATCAGACACACCAAAATACCTATACATCTAAACCTGGCCAGCCGGTATATACCGGTATAATGACGTCATTTGATACATGACGTGGTTTTTGCCTATCGCACACCCTCCAAAGGGAGCGAGAGAGAGGGGTAGTAGAGCCCACACATCCTCCAGAGAGAGAGAGAAAGAGAGAGAGGAGAGAGTGAGTGGGGAAGAGCCGCTAGTCGAGCCTCCTCCAAGGATAACAACCTGTTTATGCAAATTAAGAGGCCTCCGCACAGGTTTGCATTCCTGTGGAATTGTTTTGGATCAAACCAGACGATGTGGAGACCTGTGGTCCGAGCTAAACGCCTGGAAGTACAGCCTTGTGTGACCCCAGAGGGGCTTAGAATGCTGGGAGAGCAGGCTGGTTCTAGCATATAACTCTACCTATCTAGTTCTGTGGTCTAGAGTCTACACTACAGTCATCAGTTTGCAGTATCCTAATGTTTCAAACATTTAAGAATGAAAAATGGATATGGATGTCAATGAAAGATTCCAGTTAATGGATTTCCAATAATTTTTATAACAAATTATTCATATACTGTATTTATATCCTATCTTTCCAATTCAAAACAATATTTGCACCATAATTAAGTTATTGACAGAGAAATATCCTCCAGAAATGAAGATTATTATTATTATTAAAGGAGAAGCTTAATTTTTTTTAGGGAAAATCAAAGTCTACATCCTAGATAATATGATGAATCTATAAATCTATATTTTCGACCGAACGTAGTGAGGTCTATGTTTCAACTCGATTTGCTTTTGTCTGTATGTAACGCGTTTACGGCCAAACGCGTTGATAGAATTCGATGAGATTTGGCAGGAATATTCTTTTTCAACTGCGCGTCGATGTATCGATGTATACACAAGGTCTTTTGAAATTTTGCATTTTAAGGATAATATAAAAAAAGGAATTCCTCCATACTCTGATATCACTAGGCTATAATTATATATATCATCTACTTTGAAGATAGGATCAATCAGACTATAGAATTATTCATAATCAATCAGCTGACAAGTGGATTATTCATTATTCATAGCATGCATTACACAGATGTCTGGCCGTGTCTGACAACATAAGTGAGTTTTGGATCTTGGAGAAAACAAATAACAGTTTTTAAGAGTAAATTATGATTCAACTGAATCAACTAGAACAGGTGACATCAGATACTTGTGGATGAGAAAACTGCGTGAGGTCTACTGTTCACAGAACTACTAGTTAGATTATAATTCGATGAATCTAAAAGAGTTTTAAGAGATTAATCAGACCATTGTTTGAAACAATCAAGCACGATAAGTTAATAATATGAGGGATTGACAATGACCTACATCAAATTTATTTATTTTCATAATCTGAAGCTACAGTTGGACGTTATCACGAATAACTCTGACCATACTATGACAATTTTTAGAGAAAAACTCCAAATTTGACATGAGTCTCCTCCAAAGTCATTCAAGTTTTCCATAAAATGCGACAGAATGCATTCATGCTTAGATATGAGCCTAGCAAGCTCTCCTAAGTCTAGGAGAGCCTTTTTAGACCATCACAGGAAAATAAACGGAATTTGTAATACGTTACTAATGCAGTTGGATCCGCAGCTAATTCACCATGTAGGCAGCAGTAGTAAGTTAACGGGTTCCAAATTACAAAACTTTAACCATTGCCTACCATGTAGGTAGCAATAACAGAAATGTTAACCTCTTCCAAAAAACATAACTCAAATGCATAATTGAAAACGAAAAAACCCAAAGGCAACTGATGCATTCCATGCTTCATAGCGTGTAATGGTGGATGTTATACGGTTTGGTAGCCATCTACGTTGTAATATGAGGAAGGAAATTAGTCTTGGAAATTGAAGAAATACTTTCACGCAAAGAATTTGAATTACGGTACCCTCATGTTATGGTACGGGTACGAAGGGACTAATCACAACACATTTTTAAAACCCATCTCCCAAGGCTAGTAACTCAAGTTTATTCATTCCTAAAAACTACTCCCATGAAAATCAAGTAATGTCTCAAACAAGAAAATCATTTAATCAAGTAAAATCAAGTAAAAACCACAGAGTATAGAATATAATAGTTATTATAAAAGTATTCATTATTATTAAGGTAAATTACATTCTATGACCTCTGGTCGGAACAAGGCCATGCCAGTATATTATGCAACAACCAAGTATTGTTAAACAATTTAAACATTTGATTATAAAGTAAATTATTAGTGCTGTAGCTACTTCACTTGAAGGAATAAAATGTTGAAATATAATAGATCAGCATTACAAATTTTAAATTTATATTTATATTGCATTATTGTATAGAATATTATGGAAATATGATTTGAATATGGAAGTGGTGAAATATAAATTCAAGTAATGCAGTGGCTGAAAATCGTTCAAAAAATTATTCAAGTTATTCATTCATATTGATGATAAGACAAGATATAAAACGACATTGAACTTGAATGAGTGCAATCTGTTTCCTTTCAAACTGAAGCCTATGAATAATTGTAGGCAAATCTAGTTTAAACTAGGTCGAATATAATTTAAAACCGATTTTAAAATTATGTTAAGTTATTCTGTTTAATAAAATACGCTTGAGATTTGAAACGGAAGTTGAAATAATTAAGTAAAAACACAATTAATATTGTCAAATTCTACCGTATCATTTGGTGCAGGACCATGGTTTCGTGACCACACAGGTTACATTTTCAAGCTGAAAATGGCCCTGTACAGAATAAAACGGAAGATTTTGACAATATATGTGTGTTTTTACTTCATCATGCAACGGTTCTACAACATTGACAGTGACTCAGTCGAATTTTTGAGAAATAATTCATAACCAATGATATTATAACTGTAAAGAGGAGGAATTATTGAGAACTAGCTTATGTGTAGAATACAAAACTTATAAATACTAAAATAAATGTTAAACTTAAGCTCAATTACTTACAACCTCTAAAATGAATCTGACTTCAAATCACCAACCTGCAACAAAAACAGAGCACAATAAATTAATATAATGACTGAAAATTATTTGGAAAAGTGATAAAATAGTAAATGATTATAATTATAATAAAAATATACTCAATACAAGTGACCTCATTCAAGGAACTCTACATTCCAATAATTGCCTGCACTCCTTTTAAATTATCTTCGCAAACATGAAGTCCGTTACAAAGGAAGAATAATTCAATTTTAACACTCATAGATGTGAATTGAATAGTTCATTATTGTAATATCCTTGCACAAGGATCATAAACTTAATTTCAAGTTTTATTGTCTAGTATTATATTGACTTTGTATTTCATCACCTCATCATCAGTAAATTCTACTAAGCTACCAAATTACGACAATCCGAGACAAATCAAAACTGAAAGGTCACAATAACAGAAGAATGAGTGAGTGTGTGAGTGAGAGAGAGAGAGAGAGAGAGAGAGAGAGAAAGAGAGAGAGAGAAAGGGAGAGAAAGAGAACTAATGAAAAGAAGCTAATTAAGAAACACAGCAGTATGCCAATAATTATAATTACAGTTTTGTTTCGACTCACTGGAATTAATTAAATGCATAGAAGATGCACGCTCATTCATCAATATTCAACCCTAAATAATTAAAATAATGCCAAGTATCAATACTTGGCATAAATCGATAAGTAACTGATACACGTGGATTCAGTATTCATTATCCTCAGAAGGTATACCGTAAAATATACTGTAATATACCGTACGCTATATAGAGTGTTTCAGAGTGTTTTTTTTACTTAGGATTTTTTATCTCAAGAACGAAATGTTTTATTGATCTGAAATTTGACATGAATATACATGCTATAAAGACTCAACTTTAAAAATAAAATAAATTTTTTTTTGTAAATATTTAAAATGGCGGCCATTTTAAATGTTGATGGCAAATTTCACGAAAACCATTCACTTTACAGAAAATTTACATGAGACAAAAAAGATATAAAATTTTATCAAGATTTCAAGGATACCTTATTTATTAAGATTGGTCAAAGCATAACAGAGAAATTAATTATTTTCGTACTACATGCATGCACAAGATTTATTAAGATTGGTCAAAGCATAACAGAGAAATTAATTATTTTCGTACTACATGCATGCACAAGAAAAACAAGATCATCTGAAAAACATTGTAAAATCAGCTGTATGTCCATATGGAGCCATACCGAGTTTCATAGCTTCATCTTAAATACAATTGGAATTGAAAATTCAATATTGATGTTGAAATGGTGAGAAGTGGTCATGCATGCAGTACGAAAAGAATTAATTTCTTTGTTATCATTTGATCAATCCTGATAGATAAGGTATCCTTGAAATTTTGATGAAGTTTGCTAACTTTTTTGTATCTTGTAAATTTTCTGTAGTGAACGGTTTTCGTGAAATTTGAAATGGCCACCATTTTGAATATTTACATCGGAAATTTGATATTTTATTTTTTAAATTTGAGTCTTTATAGTATAAATATTCATGCCAAATTTCAGATCAATACAACATTTCGTTCTTGAGAGAAAAATTCCTAAGTGAAAAAAACAAAATTGCAGCTATAAGGATAACCGCTGAGTTTTGGACACTTCAAATACGACATTATTGTACTCTCCTATAATCCAGGAAAAATACTCTAGAATGTTCGACACTACTTCTGAAACACCCTGTATAACTACAGCTTTCTATTGGTTCAGTTATGATTTCGGTGAATGTATTGTATCTTTACTCAAATGTTGAACAAAATTATGAATTTGGAGTGTTCCAGCAAGTTGAATAAAGTCCTAATTTTATACATTAGCATTAGATAAAAGGCACCAGACTATGATATAATAGTTGCATTCTTAAACTTTTTATGTAGTTGCAAAAGAGATACTGTAGTAGTTATTCATATTGATAGCTTCATGTCTTATCATTTAATTTTATTTTTAGTAATAACTTTCCTGTGTTTCAAACTTCCAATATTAATAATATTAATGACAATGATGTAACTTACATCTAATAATACCAATAAACCATATATTGAAATTAATAAAAACAATATAAAACAACAACTGTTGAAATGTTTTAAAGTTTTAAAATGTTTTGAATATAAAGGTTACTTCATGTTTTAATATTGTTTTTATTTATTTTAATAAAGTAGCCAATACAAGTGAAGTGATTTTACCATAATATTGATTATCATTATTATAACTACCTATTTATAATAAATTATATCAATAAATCATAAAATTTCAAGGAAATGATAGATAATATTAATGGTAATATGAGAGTATCACTTCAACACCCAATGTAGCTTAAGGTGCGTACAGATATACGCGCCGCGAACATGAGCAATTCAATTTTAATCAGCTGGCTATATCTGTATTTTTACAGAAACGGTAAGATACAGATATAAAAAGCTTGGCATCAGCTGATTAAAAGTGAGTTGCTAATGTTCGCGGCGCGTAAATCTGTACGCACCTTTATATATGTATATTGTTTATAGTTCCATGATGTATTCTGCTGAGAATCTCCCACTAATTCAAATAAAACAATTATTATTTTTGTCAAGGTTAGGCTAGTATTTTTATCGTCAGATACGTGTGAAAATATTAATTTGAAAAACGGAGACAACATCCAAGAGAAAGCATTAATTTAGCGTTCAAGTTGACAAATTCTTCGTCAACTACTGTAGATTAAAGCCGCTCATATGTGAATTTGTTACACCGCACTTATCTTATCTGGTGACGTCACAGAACTCGAGCTACAATTATCTGTACAACGCCTTCTCTAAATTATCAGAAACTTTTTGTTACACAGAGCACCTGATTTGACAAAAATGGCACATTAGCCTTGAATTTGAAATGCGTTGTTTGCTTACTTGACCCATTAGTGCAATACTTCACTGTCAGTCGTCACATTCTATACTTATTTACACTTAGTTGCTAAAAGACTCTTTCTTTATTTAGCACACCCACATTGAGTTTTTTCTCTCCACACAACTCATGAATAGAGAGAAGAAGTGGGTATTTTCCTACATTGATTTTCTTATGTTTCCATTAAACAATGGTAGAGAAGAAAAGTAAACAATTTCTTCTTTATAAAAAAAGGGGTTCACCTAATTTCACTGTTTCAATTCACTTGTCTTTCATTCATCCACCTACATTGATCAACATTAAATTTCTGCAAACTCTCATTCAAATTTTATTAATCATTATCTACAATCCAAAATACTTCTGTGTCACACCTATTATTACTCTTATCTATTATGTGGGTTATTTTGCAGGACCTTAAATTTTCATTGTCAATGAAAGAAATCAACTCTAAATCAACTTTTAATCAGCTGATTATATCTGTATTTTTACAGAACCGGTAAGATATCGATATAAAAAGCTTGGCATCAGCTGATTAAAATTGAATTGCTCATGTTCGCGGCGCGTAAATCTGTACGCACCTTTATAAATAACTGTTGATACACTCAGACAATGAACATAATTGGTGAAGCTAGATTCTGTAGACATTGGAACCTTAGATCTTCGACCTTAAATCTACACGGTCGATTTTAATTATTGGAACCTGACAAGGGAGGTGTCTTTTTATAGATTTAGAGATGAAACAAACATGAATTTAATATTTTATTTACAGCAGAAATATAATCTAGGGAAATTAGTTTTGCTCTTTATTAAACGATACGAACACTTTGGTGGGATGTGAACATAATCAAGATTAAGTACTGAATCTCTTGGTATTTTTTTTGAATGATAGAGCAGAATTTTCTGTAACAGATAACCAATTATTTCATAATTGTAATTAATCATAATTGATTATTCTGTAATTCACACATAACAAGAACTGATTGTACGTACACCTTTTGATACATTGACTGGTGAGATGTAGTGCATAATGAAAACACAAAGATCTTGGAAATAAGGAGAAATGAGATTAAATTCGTCATATTCCACTAAATATTTGTGTTTTAATTATGTATGTACAGCTATTTCCTTCCCATTACCCATGTTCAAGCCTGGATTTATGTCGGCGTCACTCTTAAAAAAAAAACAGTACTTGTATTATGTGCTTAATCTTTACAGAAGAAACTGTGAAACCATGTGTTATGCATGTTATGTTCTATTTATTACTTACACCAGTTATGTTCATTGTCTGTCTCTTTATAACTTTTTTATTATATTTTTAGATCACGTTCATTCTTTTCATAATTATGATTTTTCAATCTAGTTTTATCACAACTACTATTCTCATTTCAGATCTCATCCGGCCGGTACAGTTCCGTAACAAATCACGGCCTGCCAGTTCACAAGCGGCCCAAATTGTTTAACCACATCAACAATCAAGCACAGCACAGCACAGCACAGACCTACAGGGAAGGCCGATCGTTAGCCGTGTTCCCAATAGCCTCGGCTCGTTAGAAAAGATGTTAACACGCCGCTATTGAATAACTCCTGGCGAAGATCTAGTAGTGAAAGTTCGCCTATGGAATGCTCTTGGAAACCTGTGCTTCGAAGGGGCACTTCAGATCAGACTCCACTTGAGAACGGTACCCCGCCAACCAACTTGGACTTGCGCAATCTAATACTTGGCGAACTCAAACTCGTACCCGACCCCGTTCAACGAGCACATGAATGCCAAAATATAGTAATATAACTAGTTCTCTCGAAGCAGAAGAACTAGTTCTTTCTCGTAGCGATCATCTTTTTCTTTCTTTGCCTCCTCTTCATCAATTTATAAGATGTATCTCTCTCTTTCTTTCTCCATCCCTCTCCTGTGCCACCTTGTATGGTTGAAACAGTATCTGTACTAATATATCTCTTTTTCTCTGCCACCTCTTTATCAATTTATAGAATACCTCTCCCTTTCTTGATCTGTCTCTCTCCTGTGCCTATCAATGGTTGAATATATATCTCGAATAAGATATCTTTCGCTGTCTTTCTCTGCCTCCTATTTATCAACTTATGAGACATCTCTCTCTTTGCTCTGTCTCTCTTTTGGGCCGCCATGTATGGTAGGATCAGTATCTGGATTGGTCGATGATATCACGATATCAGTGTTTTCATCACCTGTCGGCATAAAATCTTACAACCAAACACGATTCGACTCCACCTATATTAGTTGCAGCTTAAAATTCAATTCAAGTGTTGTTTATTGATTATTCATTCAAGCAGTTTCAAACAGTTGTACCTGTTTCCATAGAAATATATACTGATATATTTCTAAGACTGCACTACCTACTATAGTTGAGACTATAGATTAAAGATTGAAGAATAGAAAGGGATTTGTAATTGATTCCATAAGAGGAATACTGAGTTGTCAAATAAATTTTAAATGAGAATATGAATGATGAATCACTGTATATCATTAGTCACAATTTTGTTACCTATTCATTCATTTATAAACGCAAATGTCATAAGGAATATTGGTAGACAAAGAACAGGAAATTATTTAAAATTAAAAGTTGGAATTGTTACAGCCACAAATTTATAAAAATAACTTTATACCGGTTTCGGTTGTTACACAAAAATGTGTCGATAACTGGTGAAATGGACTGAGAATTGAATACTTAGACTTGAAGTTGTCACAACCACAAATTTATTAAAACGACGAGATACTGGTTTCAGTTATCACACCATTGTCAATCTCTTGTAAACTGAACTGAATCTTGATATTCTAATAAATTTATTGTTGAGCCAACCACATAACTCGGTCTTTCATTATTCTCGTTGATATTACTGTACTATGGATAAGAATAATAAATAGAATTTGTATAACCAATAAATGTATTAAGCTTATATCATTCAATAAACAAATATGTAATTGGTAATCATTCGATTAACCAATAACAGATAAACAAAAATTTAAATAATAATCAGTAGTTTGATTTTAGCCTATTATCTATACCTTTCTATTTCAAGACGTAGAATGTTTAAAATACGGTAAAAATAACGCAATGTTAAATTGACAAGAAATTTTACTGTATTCTAGACAAGAATAATAAATAGAATTTGAATAACCAATAAATAATGTATCAAGCTTATATCATTCAATAAACCAATATCTAATTGGTAATCATTGGATTAACCAATAACCAATAAATAGACCACAATTTGAATAATAATCAGTGGCTTGGTTTCAGCCTACTATTTTTGCCAATCTATGTCAAGTGGTATATTTAGATCACTGTAAAGATAACGCAATGTTAGGTTGGTAAGAAGTTTTACTGTAGAGTTACTGTAATCTAGGCCTACTGTAAGGTCTACTCTGCAGAAAGAAAGAACATTTTAATTTGGGAAGAATCTCAAATTTACACCTTCTTCTTGTGATTTCTCAAGATCTTCAAATTACCGTAGTGAATTTCTTTCTAAACATCTTTAGTGTTCTCTTCAAATCAAATAGAACAAACAAAAGAACAGATTCATACAGGAAACACTGTATGTATTGTTAAGGGCTACTGTTAAGGACTACTCTACAGAAAGAAAGAACATACTAATTTGAAAAGTAGCTTAATTTTACACCTTCTCCTCGCAATTTCTCAAGATCTTCAATATACCGTAGTGAATTTATTTCTGAACATCTTCAGTTTTCTCTTCCAAACAAATGGAAAAAACAACAGAACCGACCCACACAGGAAACACGTGTACTACCGTGACACTTGGCCATTCTACGTCGAAGGATAGTCTTTGGGGAATGAATGACATGCAATGTCCAATACTGTGCCATGTCAGTGTGACTCTGGCTCATGTCACACAAAACTAGGCAACAAGGGAAAGAGGGAGACAGACAATACTCCTTTGCAACAAGGGAAAGAGGGAGACAGACAATACTCCCCTGCAACAAGGGAAAGAGGGAGACAGACAATACTCCCCTGCAACAAGGGACAGAGGGAGACAGACAATACTCCCGAGGGGTGCGACACAAATAATACAGCCGCATCAAACATGTAGATCACAATAGAAGGGAGTCCAATTCGTTGAAATCAACAAAGAATAACAAATAATAGATAGCGATGTACTATTGGTTAGAAAGATTTCTTGGAACTAATTTGTAAGCTAGGGTCAAATCACGTTTCGACAGACATTTTTTCACCTTTTTTGAGTTTTATTATCTTATTTGTTTATTAATTTAAGTTCAATTTAGACTAAGTTATATGGTGAGAAAAACCTGAGTGGGAAAAGGTATAGAAGAAAAAGAAAATGGTGAGATTCATTGAAAAATAGTCCCTTTTGCTGATACAACAATTCATTTCATTCATCAAACCCATGTTATTTTGGCTTTAGTGATTTACTTTGTTGACAATATTTAACGTTCAAGTTGACTCTCAAGTCTCAAGAATAGAATGACATTCAGTTTATTGTATCTAAAGTAACTCATTTTTTTTTTCGGGTGTCCATCTCTTAATATAATTATTCTTATCTGTTAATTAATTCGAGTTGAATTTAGACTGGACTGAAACAATAATTTATTTCATTCATTAAATCTATGTTAATTTTGCTTTAGTGATCTCAGATCTTAGACATTTTCTTACTTGACAATCTAACGTTCAAGTTGACTCTCAAGAATAGAATGCCAATCAGTTTTTTGTATTCAAAGTGACTCATTTTTATTCGGGTGTCCATCTCTTAGTATATTATTTACACTGTAATCTATCACAGACCTTTAAAACTGTAATACATTATTTTGTTTCCCATTATTTGTAGCCTACTATCTAACCAACCGATATGAAAATTCATTTGCTGTCCTTAGAAAAACGAATTTAACACATAAAATTCGAGTGGTTTTAGAACCTAACATAAGTTTCATTCCAATATGTAGGACAGATAACTTTGACCGCCACAAATGTTTTTATCTATGACGAATTTTCAAACGATAAACCTTTATCCAATAACTCAAAAACCAGTCTAGAACTGGTTAACATTTATACATTCGAGCAGGAATACAAATTACCTATAATTAAATTAATAGCGTTCCAAATACAAAATAAAAACTAACCTTGATTTCGTGATATTTCTCCTCCAAGTAGTAAGCAATGTTCCTGGCCTCCTCGTACTTTTGTGAAATATCCAAATATTTTTGATAGTGTCGTTTGAAAAGTACGAATCTGAAACAAAAAGGAGAAATTATGTAGAAAACTGTGCAGAAAATACGGAACAATGTGTAGAAAATATAGAAAAATGTCTAAGATATATGAAAAGTATACAAATATAGAAAAATGAGCGGGAAATCAAAAGAAGACTTGATAAAGAATTCTCTTTAGCTTTCTTACTAAAATAATAAATAATAATGATGATAAATCTAAAATATTCACTAATACATTTATCTGGGTCATGAACAAATTGCAAATTGTTAGATTGTTTCATTACATAAGTGAAATGAGTAGAACTGTCAAGAGTTTTGATGTAATCAGCCCGCATCAATGCAAGTCAGCTTTTACACATTCATCATGCTTTCTTCAAAAGTATTACACAATTCAATTATTATGAAATAAATTTGAAATGTTTCAAGCGTCAATTCTTAAAGCCTGCAGCTTTGTAGCCTTATCACTAACACTATACAATTTGTACTGAATATTATATTATATAGACTATATAAATGAATGAATATTAATCTAACATAAACAGCAATATTCAAACTTATAAGAACAGCATTTATTAGAATTTATCATTCATTTTTAATCACAATCCATAATTAGTACAAAGAAGAATGTATACAGACCAAACGTCAAGTAGTATACATTCTGTTTTTGATTTTTGTAAACTACTAATTTTGTGATAGAAATGTTTGTACTATGATATAAATGTATTATTATTATTAGTCGAAAAACTCCAAAGTGGAACACGCTTCGAAAAATTGGTTCATTTTTGTCACTTCTTTATATTTGCACACTAGCTCTTCAAACTCAGCTTCCCACTATTGGCTCCATTAGGATTCATATTTATGCCTAATAAAGATTTATTGACTTAGCAGATACTATAACCATTTATTCATATTTTATTTACTTTAGCCTACAAAACTATTTTGTCTACTGAACTAGAAATTGAATTTCAGTTTCTGATTATTCTAGCCATTCTTCATACTAACTTGATTCAATTACAAAATTTCAAGAGCATTAACTATTTATAACCCGGCAATATTGAACCTCAAGTTTCTAGTTTCCATGAAGAGAGGTTTAAAAATTTACAACTATAGTGAACTTAATATTCATAAAATTATCATTCTATCACAAGGAGGTTATGACTTCAATTCGAATAATTATACTTTATAAGTAACTGAATTGTGGTCAAAATCATTTTCATCTAACAGCACATTCACCAACATAATTTTTCACTTTTAGACCTAAATTTTATGAATATTCTGTCCTACAATTTTAATTAACCGAGAACAATGATTATAACATTAATTTATTAACGATTTGACGGATGGTGACTTACAGGGAAAGATTACATCTTTTGCAGACGATACAGTTATATTTTATTCGGCCAAAACAAATCAAGAACTTAAAAATAAATTAGAAATGGATCTTAAGCACCTTAGGTGGTGGTTTTGCGAAAATAAATTAACTATCAACACAGACAAATCTAATATAATACAATTTAATCTTCAAAACACGGATCAGGGGTTAACTAGTATTTACTTCCATAAATTAGATTGTGCGCAACAGGTGAATAATATATTGTGTAACTGTGAAACTGTAAAACAAGCACGTACAGTTAAATATCTGGGCCTCATATTGGATAGTAGGCTCACTTGGTCAGATCATGTACAGAAGATAAAAAATGAGTTATTTGTATACATAAGGAAGTTCTATTACCTCAGACAGTTATGTCCAAAAGAAGTATTGTTACAATTATACCATGCAATTATTGGTTCTAGAATAAATTATGGAATAATATGCTATGGGAGTGCATACAATGTTCATATTAAACCTGTGATTACTGGTCAGAAACATATATTAAAAATAATTTGTAATAAACCTAAACAATATAGTTCAATGATGCTCTTCAGAGAACTATCAATATTATCAGTGAGACATTCTTTTCTATTCAAAGCATTGCTGGATTTAGCTGAAAATAATTTCGATATTCAACAGATGAGAGAAAGAATAAACCTCAGGAATTCACAGGACATTAACCTCCCAAAACCAAGATTAGAACATTCCAGACGACACTTCAAATACATAGCTATAAAAATATTCAATTCACTTCCAGTAACAACAAGGGAAATAACGTCACGTCAGTTATTTAGAAAAGAAATCAAGAAATTCATTTTACAACTAGACAACCCGAATGATTTTTTTACTAAATTAATATAGGTCTAAATTTAGTATAATTTACACATTACACGACATGAACACTGCAACAATCAAAGATCATTGAACTCACAAATCCCGTCCGGTATGCGTAAACAGTAAGACAGTATCAAATTTCAATCACTGTCTCTTTCTTCTAAACGCATTCATTTATGGTCTAATTACATCAGCACTTTGAAAAAAAAACGAAACGTTAACTATGAATAAAATTGAACTTAATATGAAAAAAAAACAGCAACCACTCCGTACATAGTTTTAAGTTTTGTGTAAGTGTGTGTGTGTGTGTGTGTGTGTGTGTGTGTGTGTGTGTGTGTGTGTGTGTGTGTGTGTGTGTGTGTGGTGTGTGTGTGTGTGTGTGTGTGTGGTGTGTGTGTGTTGTGTGTTGTGTGTGTGTGTGTGTGTGTGTGTGTGTGTGTGTGTGTGTGTGTGTGTGTGTGTGTGTGTGTGTGTTTGTGCGCATGTGTGAATGTGTGTGCGTATGAATGTGTGCGCATATGTGAATGTGTGTGCGTATGTATGTGTGCAAGAATGATTATAAATATTGACATATTGATTTATTTCAATATAATACCATATTCAATTATTATGTTCTTCATGATATAATATTTAAATTTGTATATAAATATTTTATTATATATATCAAGTGTCCCCACACAGGGTAGCCTATAGGGAACACATATTAGAAATTAGGAAACAATATTGTATTTGATTTTTGGAATGCATTTGATTGTTTAATTATTTTTTTGAATAAAGAATTTTGAATTTAACAGTTCCAAATTTATAGCTTTCATTGAAGACAAGTATTCCGATTCCGGATTCGTGAGAAATTTCCAAGCAATTAATGTCTACCTATTAACGATAAGAAAACGCAGGGAGGAATAATTAAAATTTGATGAGAAAATTCCGAACTATAAATTGGATGAGAAACTCCTCGCGGGTACATTACTTGCAAGCGTTTTTAAACGCAACTAACCAATGAATTAATGAGGTGGAGACAATCTAGATAGCTTCATGATTTATTATGGGAGCAGAATGATAGCAATTTTCTATTAATGAAGTTTTGGGTAAGGTTGTTACATTGCATTTGGTGCTTATTAAGTATCTAATGGATGATGTTACACTGTTCTAATTATTCTAATAAAATAGAAGTTCCGGGTTGTAAGGAAATGCGTGAAAGAGTATCCTGCTTCAGGAGTTGCAATCACAGATACAGAAATAGGTGAAGAAAATGGGGGAATTTGAAGGTCAGCCATTCTAGGATGTTCCAGAACATTCAAGTCTTAAATTCCAAACGAATAGCTTTCGTAAAAACGTCATATAAAATCCAACTCCTAGGTCGCTTCCGAGCTAAATTCAATCACTTAGCCAACTACTGAGTGAACTTTCAACGTTTTAATTCTAATACAATCTATCT
Organism: Nilaparvata lugens; assembly: GCF_014356525.2. Lineage (NCBI taxonomy): Eukaryota > Metazoa > Arthropoda > Insecta > Hemiptera > Delphacidae > Nilaparvata > Nilaparvata lugens. The sequence goes on from NC_052509.1 coordinate 1,823,215, forward strand.
CGCGTTCGCCAGAAGCGAAAAATTGACCGTTCATCAGCAATGACATTTAATGTGCCATACTTTTGGCTCCATCTCTTGGGGAGTTATAGGAGTTGAAGCTCTGCCAAATATGGAACGGGTTTGTGAAGCCATTCTTGACTTCTTGTGACTATTTGTCACAGCAGTGCAAAGGATAGCTTATCCTTAACTAGCATTTGCTTCTGCTAGTGCGAAGGATAAATGACATTTGGGATGAGGTTTGTAGTTCAGTAGAAGTTTATGAATTCCTTGAATTGCAATGTTCCATCCTATAAATTATACTCTCTAATTACGTTCATTTTCTCTAGTATTCTACCAAGTTATATGTTTTGAATTACTTGCTTGATAAGCTCTTAGGGACACACACTCGTGAAAATACAAAAGATAGACTTATTTTGAAAGAAGAGGACATGCGATAAAAGAATTACAGTAGCAGCCTTTAAAATAAAATAGAGTTGACGCTGAATTTAGTAGCCAAGCGTCCCATTGAACAAATGATGCAATGGAAGAAGCACTGTACAACTGATTATCAACCATTAATCAGAACAAGCACAATAGTCCAGTCAACGAAAAGTTATACAGTAGGTAATAGAGGGTTGTGTTCCAAACCCTCTATTACCTACTGTATAACTTTTCGTTGACTGGACTATTGTGCTTGTTCTGATTAATGGTTGATAATCAGTTGTACAGTGCTTCTTCCATTGCATCATTTGTTCAATGGGACGCTTGGCTACTAAATTCAGCGTCAACTCTATTTTATTTTAAAGGCTGCTACTGTAATTCTTTTATCGCATGTCCTCTTCTTTCAAAATAAGTCTATCTTTTGTATTTTCACGAGTGTGTGTCCCTAAGAGCTTATCAAGCAAGTAATTCAAAACATATAACTTGGTAGAATACTAGAGAAAATGAACGTAATTAGAGAGTATAATTTATAGGATGGAACATTGCAATTCAAGGACTTCATAAACTTCTACTGAACTACAAACCTCATCCCAAATGTCATTTATCCTTCGCACTAGCAGAAGCAAATGCTAGTTAAGGATAAGCTATCCTTTGCACTGCTGTGACAAATAGTCACAAGAAGTCAAGAATGGCTTCACAAACCCGTTCCATATTTGGCAGAGCTTCAACTCCTATAACTCCCCAAGAGATGGAGCCAAAAGTATGGCACATTAAATGTCATTGCTGATGAACGGTCAATTTTTCGCTTCTGGCGAACGCGAGATAGATTGTATTAGAATTAAAACGTTGAAAGTTCACTCAGTAGTTGGCTAAGTGATTGAATTTAGCTCGGAAGCGACCTAGGAGTTGGATTTTATATGACGTTTTTACGAAAGCTATTCGTTTGGAATACTAGAGTACTTGAAAGTACTAGAGCATTATGGCTTACCGAAGAAGTTGATCAAACTTGCCAAAATGTCAATGAACAAGACTACGGCCATGATAAAAGTTGGATCTAGAAAAAGTAGAAAGTTTGAGTTCAACACTGGCGTAAAGCAAGGTGACGGACTGTCAGCACTCCTATTCAATGTTGCATTACATCGTGTGATAGACGTCATTGACAAGAGAGGCAGCATTTTTCATAAAATGTATCAAGTATGTGCTTATGCCGATGATGTAGCCATAATTGCCAGAAGAAAAGATATCCTCCAGGACACGTATAAATTACTAGAAAGAGAAGCACAAAAGATTGGTCTCCTAGTCAATGAAAATGAAAGAAATTAATATTAAATATACAGACAGTTAAGTTAATTGCAATAATTCGTGAAAATAGAAATGTACAAAATATAAATTACAAATATTGAACAGCAGCACAACTCATGATTATAAAATGATGATAATCATAGCATATAATTTATGTAAACAGTATCCACTATGCTTAGCAATTTGAAATTTATATACAATATAAAAAGAAATGGAAAATCACGTAGTTTAATTCATAAATCAGTTCAAAAAACATTGAAAATAAGAGGGAAAGGTATTCACTACAAAATAATACATTATTCAATAGTTACAAAAAAGTTTGATATTTGTTATTTCTAAAGGTTATTATAACTTTGGAAGGAGAAAATCTTTGATCAATACAGAAAGTATAGGATCTATAGTAAATGAATTTTACTTGTATCAAAATAGTTTTTCATTGAGCTTGAATGCTACAATACATTTATCCAATTCATGCCTAGTTCTACTGTTTAATCTGAAATTGACAAAATCAAAAGGTATATGATTCAGTAGTCTTTTAGCTACAAAGACAAACTGCCTACAGCACACGTCTAACACTGTACGATCATTCTGAAAAGTAATGCTAGATGGTCTCAAATCATACATAGTCTCTCGAAGTCTGAAATTATTTTTGTTTTTTATTATATATAAGAGAAGACTCTTTGTATATATTTGTCTGACAGTTAATACTTCGAACTCATTGAAAAGATCACTGCTGGGGTAACGTCTTGGTTTGGAAGTAATTGATTTGATTAAAAATTTTTGTATGGTGAATAATTTATTGAGATGGATGTTTCTGGCTCCTCCCCAGGCTATTATACCATATTGCAGTACTGATTGGGCATAAGCAAAATAAACTAGACGAGAAATATCTTTATTCTTTAGCATACCAATATTGTGAAATTTAAAAATTAGATACCTCAATCTTCGACATAAGCTATTTATCTGTATATCCCATCTAAGATGGCGGTCAAGAATTATGCCAAGGAATTTAGTTTTTGTAGCACTCGCTATTATCGGGCAGTCACAGTTCACCAATCTGTTACTAAGACAGGTATGTGAATGAATTTTAATATTGTTGAATTGATTAGGTTGGCCGGTTTGATTTGGAGAGAAAGTTAAATAAGTACTTTTTGTGGTGTTTAATGTCAAAGTGTGGTGATCCAAGTATGCCTTAATTTTACTGAGACCATTTTCACTAACTCTTTTCATGTCGTTCCAGGAGTTAGTGGTGAATAGTAAAGTAGTGTCATCAGCATATGATAAAATTTCACAATTTTCTATTTCCAGGTTAAGCATGTCATTAATATAGATGAGGAACAAAATTGGTGATAAAACTGTACCTTGCGGGAGCCCATAGTCTGATAAATTAGCTTTACTTGTAACACCATCCATAGCCAGAAATTGGGAACGACCTTGTAAATAATTCTTGAAAAGTTCCAGGGGTACACCTCTTATGCCTAGGCATTGCAGTTTTTCCAGAAGCATAGAATGTGGATAGTGTCAAATGCCTTACTCAGGTCCAGGAAGACTCCCAATGTCTTTTTCCTATTATTAAAATTATTATATAAGATCTCCACAAGTTTGACAATAGCATCTTCTGTGCATTTACCTTCTTGAAAACCAAACTGATTTTCGTGAATAATATTGTGTTTCTTTAGATAGGTTAGCAGACGGCTTTTAATAACTTTTTCTATTATTTTGGAAAAAACACTTAAGAGACTAATCGGCCGGTAATTTGATGGATTTTGAGGATCACCAGACTTGAACAGTGAGACGATAGAGGCTACTTTGAAATGTTTAGGGAAAACACCCTCCACAAAACACTTATTTATAATAGCTGCTAACGGTTTAGCTACAGAATTAGCTATTCTTTTGAGAGTCATGTTTGATATTCCATCTATACCAGAAGCTGAACTGTTTTTAAGTGAGGCAATGAATTGTAAAATTTCTTCCTCGTTGGTAGGAAATAGAAAAAAAGAATGCGGTGAATTAGTATTTCTGTGTGCAGAGTGTGTGCGATTGTTGCTGTTGGATGCTTTCAATCTCTCTGCAAAGATTCTACCTACATTAGCAAAATGATTATTCAAGACTTCTGGGTCAATTACAGGATTAGATGTGTTCTGTTTACTGCCTATCATCTCATTTATGCAGTTCCACGTTTTTTTACTATTACCCTTAGATTCTTTGATTTTATTTTTATAATAATTCAGTTTACATTGTTTTATCAAATTATTTAATAAGTTTCTGTATTTGGTATATTCTCTTTTGAGCCTGGTATTAAAATGGTTGTTTAGTGAGCATCTTGTGCATTTTATCTCTAGTGCGAATTGAGATAATAAGTCCTTTAGTAATCCAATTTTTTAATGGTCTGAGTTTGTGAGGTATTGATTTTTTTGTAGAGGCATTTTGTATGTATGTATTTATTTTATTAATGAAAGCAATAGTGGACTCTTCAGCAGCACCGCAGTAGACATCAAACCACTTTTCGGAATTCAATCTCTCCACCAGAGATTCAAAATCAATCATAACTCTGTGATTTGGAACTCCTTCGGTTTACCACGGCACTGGGCGTGCTTAGTTGAAGACATGTAGAGTAGTGATCGCTTACATTAGTTTCAAATATAATACCACGGATTTCATTTGAATCGAATGTAGTATTTTTTAAGAATATATGATCCAAGCATGATACTGAATTGAGCTGTACTCTGGTAGCCTTGTTTATATACGATTTAAAACCATATGTGGACATAGTGTTAAAATATTCGTTGGTTGTTCTACTGTTGGAAATCAAATCTATATTCAGATCACCAAGTAGCACGATATTCCTATGATCACGAAAATTATGTAACATTTATCTAAGCCATCGATGAAGAGATCAATATTCGTAGACGGAGACCTATAAATGGCAAACATAGTCAGCTGAACAGCCTGATTAGGCAATTGAACATCAAGTATGATAGAATTCGACTCATCAAGTACATAATCAATTTTTTTACCCTCAAGAAATCTTTCAGGAATATGCAGATTCCATTACATTTATTCAAATTCCCTGGCTGATTAATAGATGAATACCCATTTAGAGAGAAATCGAAAGAATGTTGCTCATTAATCCATGTCTCTGTCAATATAATTACATGAAAATTAACTTTACTATTCTGAATCATAAATGCAAATTCATCAAAGTTCTTATTTATGCTACGTATGTTCATTTGGAGAATATTAATATCATTAATGCATGCTCGGTTTGCACTATTGCAGGGATCAAAGGTAAATAAATCCTCTATTAAAGTGTCATAGCATTCATTAGCTAGTTCCTCTTCAAAATTATTAATGATAGCCATGAAATAATATAATTGAATTAAGACAAGTTAACAAGGTTGTAAAAAGAGTACTGAATAAAACAATTTATTGATAAGAAACGTTCTAATATGCTAAAGTTTGTAAATGAGAAAAAATATAGAAATGTATGATTTTGATCAATACTAAGTTATAAGGAAAATAATAATTATTATTCAACTAAGAGACTAGTTTTCTCAATTTTTTTAAGAAAGCTGAAAAAGTAAAAAAAAAAAAGAAAAAAAAGTATGTCGAAACTCCGTATTCTGAAGAAGAAAATTGAGACGATTTACCATCTCCAATCAATTCATTCACTTAAAGATAAGCTAAAATAAAATCTATGTAGTAAGACCGAAATATCGATACTCGATTAAGCTTCATTCATTGAAGCTGATTTATCAGTAAAAATGAGTAACTGTTGCAGTACTATAACCGAGAAAGTATAACTGATAAAATATTCGGAATAGTTTTATCTTATCACTAGAATTTTACTGTTCATTGACGGTAAATACAATAACGTTGATGATCTTAATCACAATTAGAGACATATCCTTCCTAACACAATTCGAACAGAAAAAAATGAAAAAATCGAAAAATGGAATATAATTGTAAAATAGAAATACTGAATTCATATCAAAATCAAAACGTAAATGCTCTACTAAAACTTATTAAAAGAAGACATGTCTTATCGAAAGTGAGTTATTATTAATAGTTTTAATCATTAGTTGAATATTTCTCCAGGTCATTTACTCCTGTAATACGCTCAACCTGAGATGAAAGGTCTCTTTTTGCTCTGTTGCCAGATCTTCTTTTAACAATTTAGAATCAATGTTTAATTAACAAAATATTTCATCTTGATTATGTTAAATTAAATTCATTATGGAATTATTGAAAAATAGGTAATATTAAAAATGATGGAAATTTTTATTGCTTAATAAAATATAATTGATTATTTTAAACGAGAATGAACAGGTACAATGAACAGAATATTACATCAATAAACCTGTATCTGCTGCCGTTGCCAAATCGCTTTTTAACAATGTAGAAATATAATTGTTATACTGATATGATCTATCCTTTATGGAAGGCAGTGGCAAGGCAGAGAATCGGCAACACTGTTATCCTATCTTTCTCCACTGCCATTATAACGTGGACCTCACTATAGATAAATAAAAAATATGATGAAAATTATACAAATTAAAGGAAATATAAAGCTACTATAGTTATCAGAGATTGACAATGGTGTAATAACCGAAACCGGTATTTCTAAGTATCAATAAATGTGTGGTTTTTTGACAATTTCTTAGTCTTTTTCATTTAAAAGGAAATAAAGACGAATGATGAAATGGAAGTGATAAGATGATAATGATAAAATGAAAATGATGTAATGAAAAATGATAAAAATAAAATAATATTGAAAAAAATGATAGGAAACAAAGAAACAACTCACCGATAAAAGTCGTTCTCGGATATGATGTCGCGTATACTGTCTTCGGGATCGAGGCGGTCGCAGAGTGCCTGACTGACGGGTCGCGACGCCGGGCGACCGGAGGCGGTCTGGAAGTCACCGCCGGTGATTTTGAGCGCGGTCGGCGGAGGCGGCAAAGGCGGCAGGGGGGCGGTGATCTCGGGCGACGAGGGTGTGGAGGGCGGCGAGTAGCGGGGGCCGCCGCCCCGGGGGTGGGGGTGGGACTGGCACATGCCTCGCTGTCGCTGTAGTAGATAGGGAGGGTGCAAGGCATTGGGGCCAGATCGTCTTCGTAGACTACGCACGCTTCTTTCTGTAATAAAAAATGCGAATACAGTACTTGTACTTCTAAACAGTACTTGTGATACAGTAGGCCTACTATTTGTGATTCGAGGGTTGAAGTGCAACTTTAACCCCCTGAGGTGAAAGTATTTCGCCCGAAGGCAATAATTTTACTGAGGATGAAAAAAGATCACAATTTACGTAGTTCCATGATGTATGCAACATCTTCCCACCAAATACAGTAATAATATAATCAAACAGGCCTATATCTTTATCATAATCCTTTTCTGATTATATATATACTAGCCGTCAGGCTCGCTTCGCTCGCCATATCCGTCTAGCCAGGGGCTCCGCCCCCTGGACCCTCGACTGGATTGTCCAAGAATGAGATAGCAGGCTCGCTTCGCTCGCCTGCATTTTTATCATGTTAGGACAATCCAGTCGGGGGTCCAGACTAAACGTCTGGCTAAACGGATATGGCGAGCGAAGCGAGCCTGACGGCTAGTAATATAATATTCCCAGGATTGAAGTAGCAGTGCCCAATCAATTTTTCCGCGATAAATGCATTTAAATCTTCAACTTGGTGCCAACCTAACAAAGTCAACTCAACTTAATGCCAACCTGACAAAATTATTAATTTAGTTGCCAGTTAACAACTGTTTCGAAGAGGTACTCTATCTAGATTATAGTTCTATAGTAACATATGATATGGAAGTTTCAATTATAATTAAGAGATTGGGAGAAGAAGAATATACATGCTAAAAGACGAACTTTAAACCCTTAAAAACAACCCTTAGAGTTAAAATATTGCCAAAAGATTTCTTAGTGCGCCTCTAAAGGGTCAACTGAACATACCTACCAAATTTGAACGTTTTTGGTCCGGTAGATTTTTAGTTATGCGAGTGAGTGAGTGAGTGAGTGCCATTTCGCTTTTATATATATATATAATATAGGGTACCTTGTCAAGCTTATTTTGATTCAATACAATTTTTTTCTATTTCTATTCTATAATATAGCATAAGCTAATCTTCTTTTATACGGTTGTCTCCGATGGAAAACGATCATAGCCTAAGACCAAAGACGCATAGAGATTTCATGTATGTTACCTACATGGGGTTACATTATTTAATCCCTAGGGAGTAGAGAGACTACTGACTACTCATGGGGAAAGTGGTTTCCTAGTATTATGTTCCAATAGTATTATGTACTTATACCCTATTATTAGAGTAGATAAATAATTTACATAGTAGGTGGAGAAAAATATTTGTCATTGAAATCTTAAGTCAAAATTTGGGAGATGAAAAGTTTTGGGTAAATCCTCTTCCAAACATTGACTTGATCAAGTGTTTTTTGAATGCATAAATGAATGAATATTAGTGTTGAGTAATCTTTGTTTCTCGACGCTACTTATACAAAATATCATACTTACTTATACTACACATCTTATAGGTCTATGAACAAAGTATTATTTTCGCAGATTTGTAAAGCAATCAGATTATTTGTAACTGTAATCCCTGTTTTGAATGAGAAAGCACGAAAAAACAGCCTGTGTGGCTTCCCAAACATAGCCTTTACACTAGACACTTAAACCTAATAGGACTCCCCACCAACAGAAAGCCATACGAATTTACATTGTACTAGACACAAGCCGGTGATCAGGAAGGGAGAGGGATGAATATCAATCTTCTTACATCCAGTAAAGATTACAGATTATGAGAAAACAGTGGATAGAAGTAGAGCTTATGTGTTATAAGTTAGAGAGGTATCTTATCGGAAGATTTTATCACAGCGGAAAAGCTCAGTTTCTCGGTATGAATACTTCTCCAAAATCAATCAATCTATCCAAATTTAAATTTTTTTGTTTTATTCTAATCTATATTCTCAGATTGTGATTTGGTGTAGAAAATTGAAATGGACATAACCTATGTCCTAACTAAATTAGGAAATTGAAGAAGTTTTGGGCAATAGCCTGTTTTTTCTTTTCCGATCGTTGTATTGTTTGTGCTAACCTAATAAAAAATTAAAATATGGAAAAGAACTGACAGATTATTATTTTGATTGGAAAATATTTCAACCACCTAAATTGCCAATCAATCACCCGCCTTCTATCATAGAATAACCAATCTATAAATGGCTATTCCCTGCGTCTACGTATTGTTGATTCATTCATGATAAACAGTAGTCTATAACTTAATAGGATCTACAATCTTAATGAAATAAATTGAGATTCCATTTGACCACACACCGATCGATTTTGCAAGATTGTGTGAAATTAAGGGCCGGTTACCGAGCTCGGGATTGAGCTAAGTCCTAGACTTTAAACAGCTGGAGTCAGAAAATTGGCTTTCCAAAACGGGGCGTAGTCGCAGTCATTGTCATAGTCACGTTTGAGTTGAAATTCGAAAAACTAGAAAATTGAACACAAAATAAAATAAAGAGAAAATAGTGTAAAGTTTCAGCTATTTTGAATTATTTAGGAATGTCTAATTTCGTCAAGGAAAAACATTTCCAATTATAGAAATGAGAAAATAAAAACTAAGACTCCTGTTATAAAAGCTGCGACTACGCCCCATTTTGGAAAGCCAATTTTCTGACTCCAGCTGTTTAAAGTCTAGGACTTAGCTAAATCCAGAGCTCGGAAACCGTCCCTATGAGTTACTGATGCGAGCTCATGAGACTGAATATATTCAACATGACAACACTGCTGGCGATAGCCGGTTCAACAATACATTAGCGCTAAACGTAGATGGTGTTAATCGTTCTGTATAGTAATCAGAGGAACCTTTAAAAGAGTATGAGAATTGAAACGAATCCAATCAACTTTACGAGTGACGTATTTAATTATCACATCAAACATTAGCAATGGTATTATAAGTTGAATTAAGTAAAAATAATAGTTAGCCTACGAGTTGTTAATAAAGATCGAGTGATCTGGCTGGCACAGGTCTAGTGTCTTTTTCAGGTCTGGTATCTAGTTTTCAGGTCGCTCCTGATTAATTTCAGGGCCTCCGATGTGACCTAACGACTTTTATTGGACAGCCGGACCGAAAATAACGTGTTCATCCGAAACACAGGAGTGGCCCGAGAGAAATATCATTCATGGCTCGGATTCAAACCAGGGCCTCTGAATATAAAAATCAGCATCTAATCCACTCGCACAACGGCTACTACGTAGTTATGCTATAATAATGCATAACGAATACTGAATTTTTTGAGAACTGAATATGATTTGATTTGAATCAGATGCTGACACTTTAGAACGTGAATCTCATTTACTATAGACAATAGAGTAAATATAGAAATGAGGCAGTTGGCTGGTACAGTTGGACATGTACAACGAATGGGGGATGATTGCAAAACAAAAACAGTATGTGAATGAGAGTGCAAGGAAGGAGAGCAGTCGGACGTCCAAGGATTCATAATGAGGATCGGATTGAGGAGATAGGTGGAGAAGAGGAAAGACTGTCCAGAGATGAAGAGATGACAATGGATAAGGAATTATAACCTCATTTCGGACTTTTTCACCTATATAAATTTGGAAGAAAAATAGCAAGGACCATCTTATATTTATCTTTCAATGTTATTACATTAGTGTCATTTGCATTGTAAATAACTAAATCATGGAAGAAATGGACTGAGGCGGGCTACCCCAATAATTTAAAGGACACTGGGAGAGAGGCAAAGATAACGTGAATTGTCTATTGTATCATTTATAGTAACTCATTGTAGGTATCCAAATTGTATTATTTGTCTCTGTTACAGTTAAAGGTAGATGATGTGGCAGTTCTATGAATAGTCAGAGTCAGACACACCATTCCAAGCTAATGGCATAGAGTAATGAACATATATGGCTTAAATATATGTGCTAATGGGTATTGCGTGAATTGAACTGACCTGTATCTGTAGGGCGACATCGCTGATGCCGTGATGCATCTCGGGCGGCTGCGAGGGAGCACTCTGCAGCACGAGGTCGTCGCTCTTGCTATGCTTCAGTTCGCACAGCCCCAGGCCACTCGGTCGCTCCTCGTAGCCGAGTAGCGCGCCACGCCGGACTGCGACAACGTCGCACGCCGACAAAGTCGCGGCGGACCGCCTCCGCCACCACCATCATGCTGCTGCATCAGCAATTCCGTCATCTGCGAACCGACAAAACCAAATTAAACACAAGTTATGTCACCAACTCTACCAAGTAAAAAAGCATCCACATGAAAAACAAGTCTACAGTACCACCAAAACTATAGAGAGTCCACGTTATAATGGCAGTGTTTGATTGGCAATGATATTGCTATCCTAGTCTATCATTCAACAACCTGTCTCTTATATCTGCGCTATCTCTTTCTCACTTTGTCCTGTTGCCAGATCGTCTTTTAACAATATAGAATTGAGAATTAATTAGCAAAATATATCATCTTATATTATGTGAATTCAAAATGAAATTATTGAAAAATATAATGAATTGTTTAGTAAAATATTGATTATTTCAAACGAAAATGAACAGTTAATATTACAGAGGTTCGGCAACGATGTTCTCCTATCTTTCTCCACTGTAGGTACAAAGTGAGCATAATTAATTCATTATTCGTCCATGGTAAAAATCAGTTCAGAAGCCACCTAAGCTTGCTGTGGGTCCACTCCAAGGTTAGATTATTATAGGCATTGAAAAAGATAACTATATATATACTTGGTTCCGCTCATCTCATGATTAAACTCATCATTTATTTCTATCTGGAGGTGATTTTTTAATTTCAAGAAGTGTATTGGTTGTGATTATTGTTAGCATTTTATGAAATAAGGGGAAACTTGTTGCCTCCATTCCTGAAGATAAATGAATAATTGACTTTAGATACTGTGTTGGTAAGATATAGTAATGTCAATCCATATAAAAAACCGGATGTTGTCAGTAATATCACCAATTTTGCAAATTACATACATGTTTCAAAACAATGGAAACACTGAAAACTACATTGGTGTTGAAAAAATTGATGACATTTTGCAATAAATCAGTGCTATTTGTGACATTCCAGTGTTTACATTACGAATGAATGATCATACAATGCTGTTGTAAAATCTATTTAGGTTTTGCGGGACCAATTTTGTAATGCATTTCTATTGAATAAAATGATTGATTGAACGCACAAGTCTGTCTTATCTGGGTATAACCCTCAGCAAAAAATATATCAAAATTGTGAAAATTTATTTGTTATCTAGGAGAAAATTTGTATTATCATGTTCGTTCACTGCCGACATTTATATTTTAACGTTAATTTTGCTTGAAAATGCACTGTAGGCCTATCATGTTTGTATTCTTGCTGAATGTTTGAAAAGTTGGCAAAATGACAGTGAAATTGCAGGGAACACGTTCTTGAGAATTCAATAAGCTTACAAGATCCCACTTTTCATTATTCCCTCTTATTAGAGAACATCAATATTTGGAATGTGGTTTAGGGAAATGTTTTTGAGGACTATATCAAGAGGATTATATTTTGAACTATATTTTGGCGGATTATTAAGACTATAATAATACACTCCTGGGTACTAAAAACTGGGACAAATTTTCCCCTGGAGTTCATCTTTCTAAGAAGGTGGGGAATGAAAAAACTGGAAAATTAAGCGGGTTGTGTAACCCCCTGAATATAGCCACAATGGAAATGACCATATCTAGTCATTAGCTGAGCCCGTGAATAAAACTTGAACATTATTAGTCATACAACCATATTGTTTTGATTTTTTCAACTATTACACTATTTACACTACACTTTGGTTGATACTTATTCTCTCTAGAGCTAAGAAAACGAAAAACTTCCTAAGAAAACCGTAGATTTTGGTCTTAATTTGTGACAATCAAAATACCTACTCTTAAAAACTGTTGCTAGTCCTTACTCCTTAGAACCTGTGAACAGCTTTTGATCATTTTTGGGATTTAGCTAGGATTATGATGTACCGTACACCTCTAATTATAAGAGATCCATGCATGTAGATTAAACGCAATTACATGAGGCTGGTCAACGATTGATTGAATTAGAATTTTATTATATATATGCATTTTCTTGGCGTTTTTGAAGACTGTGATATGAATAAAATAATAGAAGTTATGATGATCTCACTATGTGAAATTTCCTCAGTGTTTAGTTAATTACGAGGGAAAGAAATAATTATAAGCATTCCTGGAAATAATGACGAAACATTGAGCAACTAGATCTGGATTTTATGGGATTAGAATAGCCACATCATTATTAATTCGCATATAAGAGTAATGTAAATGTGAACGGAGCCTAATATGTCATGAGTTGAACAAATATATTGGAAGACGTATCTTTAAAATTTCAAGAATTTATTTGCTACTAACGATTCCGATTGATAGAATCATTCTCATCAACGACCTCAGGCTGGATGGAAGTGCCCAAGGATAGTATGAATTATAGTCTAGTCGCACCTATATACCATCCATAGTAAGTGTCCTCCTATTTGCAGATGACACAACTCAGTTGCCAGGGATGGAGGTAGACACAACATCCGCCCTGCACTGTTGGTGCAACTTCTGCTAGGCAGAATTTTGGGGAATACAGTGTGAAGCGATTGATGGATGCCACATTGACATGGGAGCAGCATGTTGACATGATCTGCAATAGACTGTCAAGAGTTACATATGGACTAATGGCCTTATGGACATAACATAAAATAGCTAACTAAATAAATAACTGAATATCTGCTACGCAAGCTGAGAAGTCATGTTACTTTAGAGTACCTAGTTACAGTAGAATAGAATGGGCTCAATTCCACAGCCATATCAATTATGTTATTGTGCTTTGGGGTCATGCAGTCAATTTAAAATGTCTAGAAAAAATCCTAAATAATCATAGAGCTTTCTATCCTGTCGTACCGTGACGTGTCGTCCCGGAATGTGAGTGTGAGCGCTGTTATCAGGTCTGGCTGCAACTGTCTACAACGTTGATGGAAAGATACATTTTCAAGATGTTCGATGTTTTTGAACGGGTAGTATTATAGCAGGACCTCCTAAATACCTCCTGAATACGGTATTTAGGAGGTCCTGATTATAGTCAACTGTCTACTAACGTTGATGGAAAGATACATTCTCAAGATGTTCGATGTTTTTGAACGGGTAGTATTATAGTCCACTAAACAGCTGATTTATGATGAATAATTCTATAGTCTGATTTTTACTCTAATATTGGCGTATGAAGGAGGCTACTTTTTCCTTTTATATTATCCTTGAAATGCAAAATTTCCAAAAACCTTGTATATACGTCGACGCGCAATTTAAAAAGGAACATACCTGTCAAATTTCATGAAAATCTATTACCGCGTTTCGCCGTAAATGCGCAAATATAAACATTCAAACATTAAGAGAAATGCCAAACCGTCGACTTGAATCTTAGACCTCACTTCGCACGGTCAAAAAGAAGGTTCTCCGGATCATCGGTATCTGTTAAGTTCGCTGTTACTGTTGAGAAGAGGGAACATACCTTTCAGCAAAGAGGACATGCACACGACCACAACACAAGGAGGAGGAATATCATCGATGACAGAAGACAGACTGACTCGATCAAAAAAGCTACTTTGTACACTCAAGATTTTCAACAGGATGCCGGTGTACCGGTACTTCCTGGGGCAGGAGGAAAATATCTTTTCCTACAGTTACGTTGAAAAGTGGCCATTGCTGCACTGATTACAGAACGCAAAGAATCACTTTTCCGCTCTAGTGCGGGAAAAATTTTTCTGCACTCCAGATTTGCAACATGGCAACGCAAAATACTTAGTAGGTTATATGGAGCAACAGTGCAGCAAAATCAAAATGAAGTTGGTAACAGTGACTGCTGTGGCTGCTATAGTGAGCAGAGGTGCAACCAAGCACAACGCGCTAATTATTATTCATTATATATTATAACCAAGGACAACGAGGACTTTAGGATTTTAGGATTAAGGTTTTTATCAATAATAAAATTACACAGAAAAACATTTGATGCATTTCAGGCAATTTTACCCATAATTACCCACTTTTCATATTCAATGGTAACTGTAGGAAAAACTTAATGTGAAATACGTGCGCAAAGTTCCTCTGCTGCACTCAACAAACCATTCCGCCCTCGCCTACGGCTCGGGCGTAAACGTTTCTTTCGGTGCAGCAAACTGTCACTTTGCGCACTAGTTGCACAAATAACTATTGAGAGGACACTAAGCTTGTGAGTCTGGCACTCTACTCCCTGGATGAAGAGGTAGCCTAATATAGAGTTAT